>NC_063197.1:20117781-20190281 GCF_017589495.1 Alosa alosa | reverse complement strand
ATGGAAAGTGTGCTCTCCCAGTAGTCATCCCCAGTCCTCCCCAGTCTGCAGAAACTCGACTGCTCTCTCTCCTGCTGTTCTCTGATCCCCACTCCCCGGGCCGACTGCGGCCCAAATAATGGGCATGGATGGATGGATAGGAACACTCTGTTTATCCATTATGAATGCAGTGCCCCCGAGCGGAGAGTGCTTTTAAAGCTCCCAAACGCTACCAAAAGTTTCCCATAACCCAAAGTCACGCTAATGCCAGCCAGGGGGAACTGTTCCTGTGCGTTCACTTTTTTAATTGGCTGGGGTTTTTTAATTTATTTATTTTTTATAAAGGAGTGGAAAACAATTTCTGTTTTTAATGAGGAGAAAATAATCTCAGAATGTACCTAGTAAATCTCTTTTAGCACAGGTGGCTGGTAGGGCGACATTTATAATGTGAATAGTGAGATTAATTTGCCAGAATGTGGCAGGGAAATGTAAGTTCATTTGTGTGTTATTTGCAAAGTACTTTTGATATATTTGGGAAAGTTTGAAAGGTAATTATTTGTAGAGGTCGTTATGACGATAAATTCAATGATAAGTGGTTGTAATTTAGACATGAGAACTGTTGTGTTCTCCTAGTATTTGTCATTTTAACAGTAATTCTAAAGGTTGTCATGGGGGTAAATAAAGTTAAATCAATGCAACCAAGGGGGAGAATGTAATTTCGACCTGAAACGTTGTGTTTGTTCAGGTGCCAGAAATCCAATACTTTGGCGCGTCGGCCCTTCACACCAAGATCTCGCTACTGGGCGACACATCCCAGCCGAAAGCAATACGATACAAGCTCAAGACGCAGAACTGTTCAAAGCCCACATGTACGTTTAGCCCGCGGCGCCAAGATCGCGGATGCTGGCAGCCTGTGCGTGGGCGCTGGCACCTCTGCTGGCTCAACACCATGCCCGAGGCCTGGCCCGGCGCCGTCTCCGAGATGGTCCGCGCCTTCCAGCAGGCCGAGGGGCCCGCCAGCGGCGGCATGGACGGTCGCGCCCGCTGCCTGGCGCTGCTGGAGCTGCTCACGGTGCTGCCAGAGGAGTTCCAGACCAGCCGGTTGCCGCAGTACCGCAAGGGTCAGGTGCGCGGCGCGCTTGGGCGGGAGTGGGTGTCCGTACAGCCCTTGCTGCAGCAGCTGCTGCGACAAGCGGACTCGCCAGGGCTGGTGCGGGCACGCGTGCTCAAGTGCCTGTCCAGCTGGGTGCTGCTGGACGTGCCGCTGTGCGAGAGTGAGGGCCTCGTGGAGGACGCCTTCGCTGCGCTGGCCGACCCCGAGCTGTTTGACGCTGCCGTGGAGGCCATCGTCAACGCCGTCTCGCAGCCCGACTCCCAGAGGTGAGTGGGGTCGGTGGGTGGGATACACTGGAGAATAAACAAGGGTCTCGTAAATGTGTCCGTAAATGTCTTTCCATTTAAAATGTGCCTGAAGGCTGACAGAGCTAAAAACAGTTCCTTTAGATGTGAAAACTGCCTTTCAAGCAGAACACATGGAGTTTTGCAAAGGATTCATTTGTTTGGGGATGGAAGGCTGTATAATTATTTATAGAGACAAATAAAAACGAGACATTTTGTTCTATTTATAATGCACCTTTGTCTGATATCTCCAGCATTGACTCATGACTCTCTGTTCAGAATGCACTATTTTCAGCTCCTTTTAGGTAAAATTGGCTGCGTGAAGGAATGACTATTAGTGTTCTGTGAGTTCTGAGATATGCGTTTGTTGTAGGGCTGCACAATTAATCGAATTTTAATCACAATCACGATTTTGACTTCCCACGATCAAATTTGAGTGATCGAGCGATATTAAAAATGTGTGCTCTACCATTATAACCAACCTGGCAACCCATAGAACGCTCCGTAACAAAACAAATCAAGCGCTCCTTAAATCAGCTGTTCCCTGCACTGCCTGATGCACTGCTCAGTTTGGATGCACTGTACCATTATGTTAACTATTAGTAGGCTAGTTAGATACAAAAATTCAAAACAGATCATCCGTTGCTCTCAACTCATACCGTGAAACAAATCACATGACGTAAACCACACATGCCTATTTTATCACTTAACTTTTAGTTCTTGTTTGCTTCCTCCGATATAGCCTATAATAAGAGTTAAACTAACAACAGGATCCGTGAATTTTATTCATGCATTTTATAAGCTACATGTGCAACCTACAATGCATATCCGTTTCAAGACACAGCCTACTCAAAACGAGTGAACAATAATGAAAATGTAGCCTACACGTCAGTGTTTTAGGCCTACATATCAACTAATGACTAAACTAGGGTGTCCAAACTGGCGGTCAGCCACGCACTTTAATCTATTTATTAGTTTATCATAGGCCATATTATTTTTCCAGCGAGCAGATCTACATTGTGGTTAACTCTTTAGGCTACTGCAAACTGCTTTTACACTCTTTTAGAGAGAACGCTACAATGTCAATGTCAAACAGCTTGTTACATCGAGATACATAGTATCTCCATTGCAGCAGATATAACTGCGTTATGCTACTCCATTTAATTGGGAACGCATTTGAGTGTGCACGAGAGGAGACAGCGCGATGGCAACAGTAGTTACCACTACTGACCATTTATAAACTGTGAAAGGGCACAGCACTAGGCTAGCCATAGGCTATATGAGTGGAGCTGGCAAAGAGTCTTAAAGTGACAGTGCACCATTTATAAATGAATTAAACCGCATCAAATTAACAGTATTTCTTAAGAAATTAATTTTCTACAACAAAATTACTTTGTCATTTAAATAATACAAAACGTTATTATTATTATTATTATTATTATTATTATTATTATTATTATTTGTGTGTGGCCCGCCGGCAAATTTTCAAAAGCAAATGTGGTCCTTGAGTCAAAAAGTTTGGACACCCCTGGACTAAACGATTAAACTTATGAACAAGAAGCAGAGCTTAATTGGCTAATGGGGAGCGTTGGGTTGGGAACGTTTCCCCAAATATTAACAAAGTAGGACGCACAAAAATTTTGTTTGGAAGTCGCAGTCAAGTCTGTATTTGCAGTACTTTAGGGGAGTAAATGTGAGGGGAAGAATTTGGGTGAGCCATGATAGCAAGTCCAATATGTTTAGGGAAAAAATATTTTTGTCACTAAAATTAATTAATAATCGTGATAAATAATCGTTATCTCAATATTGATCAAAATAATTGTGATTATCATTTTGGCCATAATCGTGCAGCCCTAGTTTGTTGGGTCATTGATTTGACGGGGCAGGCGAGAATGTCACCCGAGAGTCTCAGGATGAGTCGAGGTTTTTATAGACAGATACACACACACACACACACACACACACACACACACACACACACACGCTTGTACACCCACTGACGTACACATACTCCATGACGTCTACACCTGGCATGTTATTCACCTAGATGAGTGTGCACCGTCTCAAGGTGAAAGAGGCAGATGTTCACACAATGCAACAATGACACCTTAACAGAGGGATTACTCTTGAGTTTACACACACACACACTCTCTCTCTCACACACACACACACACACACACACACACTCACTCTCACACACACACACACCTAGGCATAGAGGGACACATCAGTTAATACCCACTCACACAGCCTGGCAAAGGCACATTTCCTAGTGGCTTGTGGAGCTGAATGAGTGAGTGAAGAGGTGAAGAGGAGGGATGGCAACAGACACAGACAGCCAGAGGAGAGAGAGTGGGATGGCTGGATGGATGAAGAGAGGGAGAGGGAAGAATGAGTAGATGGATGGATTGGTGGAGGGATGTGATTGGAACTGAGCTGGAGGCGCCACATGCCACCATGAAGAGATGAAGAGCACTCACTGACACAACAGGTTAACTGTTCAGGCATGAAACACTCAGGTCTTGTCTTAGGGGGCAGAGATTTACCATAGTGGTCTGTCACATATAGAGCTTCTTGTTATATAATATTAATGATGTAGTGTTACATACATGACTCTGTTTGTTTAAGCATCCAAATGTAAACGGTATGTTTTTTTTTTTTTTGTGTGTGGAAAAGGAGAATCAGTGCCATAGTACCAATGGTGAGAGGAGAAACTACATGAGAGAGCTTCCTGTGAGGTAGATGGCCAAGCCTGATGATATGTCTGCCAATGACAGGGCAAGGTTATCCAGCACCTAGCCCTCCACCCCCCCCCCCTTCCTCCTCCTCCCCTCCCTCTGCTCCGCAGAGCAGCGAAGAGACAGCACACACTGGGTGTGTGTGTTTGAGCAAAGTGGAGTGGACTGTGTTTGGTTGGTTGGTTGTGTGTGTGTGTGTGCATGTCCGCCAGTCCCTAGTGACTGCTGCTGCTTCTGGTGGTGGTTGTTGTAATGGAGGCGATGGCAGAAGGTTAATGTCTGCCTCTTAGGCTGTGTGCTGCTCCAAGAGAGAGAGACCCCTCCCTGCCCCCCAAGTCTCCTCCCTCATCTGAGGAAGAGGCTGTGGAGGGAGGAAGGTTACGCAAATGGTGGCTCCACTGTCACCACGCAGAAAGGAGATGAAGAGCACTCACTGACACAACAGGTTAACTGTTCAGGCATGAAACACTCAGGTGTGTGTGTGTGTGTGCATGTCCGCCAGTCCCTAGTGACTGCTGCTGCTTCTGGTGGTGGTTGTTGTAATGGAGGCGATGGCAGAAGGTTAATGTCTGCCTCTTAGGCTGTGTGCTGCTCCAAGAGAGAGAGACCCCTCCCTGCCCCCCAAGTCTCCTCCCTCATCTGAGGAAGAGGCTGTGGAGGGAGGAAGGTTACGCAAATGGTGGCTCCACTGTCACCACGCAGAAAGGAGATGAAGAGCACTCACTGACACAACAGGTTAACTGTTCAGGCATGAAACACTCAGGTCTTGTCTTAGGGGGGCAGAGATTTACCATAGTGGTCTGCCGCGCACATAGAGCTTCTTGTTATATAATATTAATGATGTAGTGTTACATACATGACTCTGTTTGTTTAAGCATCCAAATGTAAACGTGTATGTTTTTTTTTTGTGTGTGGAAAAGGAGAATCAGTGCCATAGTACCAATGGTGAGAGGAGAAACTACATGAGAGAGCTTCCTGTGAGGTAGATGGCCAAGCCTGATGATATGTCTGCCAATGACAGGGCAAGGTTATCCAGCACCTAGCCCTCCACCCCCCTTCCTCCTCCTCCCCCCTCCCCTCTGCTCCGCAGAGCAGCGCAGACAGCACACACTGGGTGTGTGTGTTTGAGCAAAGTGGAGTGGACTGTGTTTGGTTGGTTGGTTGTGTTTGTGTGTGCATGTTTGTGTATGAAAGCTGGTCCAGTTGAAACCAGCTATTCTTTATTGCTGGGTAACTCTTATGAAAACAGTCTTCTGCTCAATTATGTGTGCTTTCAGCTTCAATAAAGGGAGGGAAAATCATAGAAGAAAAGTCATGGAATGGTAGGAAAAGAAGTGTACAGGACGTACCATTTGGCTTTTTCTTGGCTGCACCAAATGGATGTCTTAAAAAAAAAAAGAAGTAAAAAAAGAAAAGATTGTGTGAACTGCTCCCTGCGAGGGGGTGCCGTCCTCCGTCCTAAAGTGGTCACATCTGTACCAATATTGCCCCTCTGGAGTGTAGAGTAGAACAGGACTCTGTTTACTGCTGGTGTGCCATCAATTTTTCAATGCCCTCAATCTGCCACTTCCTTCAGTTTTGTCTCAAAGGTCACTGAATAGATTTAAAGTGGCAAGTGAAAGCATCTCTATCTGTGTACCCTCTCTTTTCCCATCGTCTGCCATCACCTACCTCTCTCTTTTTTTGTTATCTTTTCTTTCTCTCTCCTGCTCTGTTTTTCCTAGCTCTCATCATCCATGTCGTCTTTCTTCTTGTATTGTCTTTTTTGCTATCTCTGTCTCAGTATGTCTACCCCCCCCTCCCCCACACACACACACACACACACACACACACACACACACACACACACACACACACACACACGCTGCCACCCCCACCCCCATCCCCACCCCCTTTATTCCCACAGTGCTCCCCAGCACTGTTTAAACACATTACAGTCAAGTCATCAGGGACCACACTATTGGACCAATTGCATCCTGTTGCCAGGCAACTCATTTTCTCTGTCTCAGAGTGTCTGAGTGTAATTGCTGGGAGCCTTGCGGAAGGGGAGGTGTGGTGTGTGTGTGTGTGTGTGTGTGTGTGTGTGTGTGTGTGTGTGTGTGTGTGTGTGTGTGTGGATGTGGATATGGCAGTTGATGTGAGTGCAACCGAGGTCGTTTCAGCCAGTCTGCTCTCATTTTGCATGCTCAGGGAACAGGACGGGATGAGCAGAGATGAGAAAAGAGAGAGAATCTCAGGAGAGAGAGAGAGAGAGAGAGAAGACGGGAGGCAGAGAAAAAGGAAGAGAGCGAGCGAGAGAATGAGAGCAGTCTGGAGAAAGATGGAGAAGTAACGAGCAGAGACAGACAAAACGGGGAAGAAAGAGTCTGAGAAGAGAGATAAGAGGAAGGGGTGTGAACGATGGAGACGGAAGGAAGGAGAGAGCTAGAGAAGCTGTGAAAGAAAAGGTAAAGAGAAGAGGGCTGTGAAAGAGGGAGGCTGTGAAAGAGAGAGGACGCACCCATCCCCAGAGGATCAGGGCTGTTGTCTTCTCTCTTTCTCTCTCTCTAACCCCAGTTCCACCCCGTCATCCTGCTGTTTCTGCCTGGTGTGTGAGCTGTGTGTGTGCTCTGTCCCCTCTGGGGTTACTCCAGCTGTCTGCCGCTAAACGGGGCCAGGCAACATACTGTGCTCAACAGGCACACACACACACACACACACACACACACACACACACACACACACACACACACACACACACACATGCACACACACACATGCATGCACAGGCACCCAAGCCCATGCATACACATTAACATGTCTTTCAAAAGCTTTGATGCTGCAGACCACATTCTCGCCCCCATTAATTGCCCAATCAGTGTTGCATAGGCTCACAGCTCCACAATTCCACAGTAATGATTGCTCCTCAAGAGGAGAATGCAGCAGATGCCATATAACCTGATGCAGTACACAGACACACAGGCACAGACAGACGCACACACAAACATACACACAACACAAACACACACGCACAAACACACAGACACTCGCCCACAGAGCCTGCTGTCAGTTTGACCAGGCCAGTGCAGAGGAATGGCAACACTGTCAGCTCATTCATTTTAATGAGCTGCTTGGAGGATGCAGGTCAGGCCGGGCTCTGCTCTGTTCTGCGACGGTACGCAGGATTGAGCTCTTTCTCACAATCAGAGAAAACAAACAGCAGAAGAGCGCCTGGGTTTCTTTTTTACCTATGGTGGGCCCTGTTAGTGTTGTGAACACAGTCTCTCTAGGCTTACAAATATCAAAAGCTCGACCCCTGAGGGTTGAGTGACAGGTGGCACACCTCTGTCACACCACATGCTCAGCTGGTCCATAACTGGCGGCCATTCGTCAGGAGCTGCCTCGTGTGTGTGTGTGCGTGCTGCTCACCCATGCGTGTGCTCATGCTGTGTGCTGATGGATGACCCCCTGCAGGAATGCAAGGCGAGCCCAGCTGACCACTGCTTGCCCCCTCAGGGGTCATCAGAGAGCTCCACAGCCCATTAGCCAGCACTGCCCATACATCAGGCTGACCCACAGTAAGGCACCCAGTCATCTCCACAAGATGGAGGCCAAGGGGGGGAGGGGGCTATTGGGAAGTTAAGATCATGATGCCATTTCAGGATACAATCATAGGGGGTCAGTGGTTATTAATATGACCGGTTATAACTAAACCCTTGTTAGAAACCTGCAGCTGTTTGTTTTTACTGCATAGTGTAAAATGTAATGCCATGTGGATCGCTGGATGAGGTGTCGTCTTGGATGAGGATGAGGCGTCGTCGGCATGTCAGACAGCTTCACTTAGATTGCTTTGTCTCATTTCAAAGTCCCCTCTCTCTTGATTGATCAGATGACATACGACATTGATTTTTTTTTTTTTTTTTTCGTCTGCTGAAAACGAGGATAATGGATTTAAACCTGCAGTCCAATTAGTCAACACAGTGGAGGAGGGCTAGTCAAGCAGCAAATCACAAGGGCAGGGATTATACCTCCTGTCTGCCATCGCAGATGATGAAAGAGGGGAGAGAGAGGGAGACAGAGAGAGAGAGGGAGACAGAGAGAGAGAGAGAGAAGGCAAAAAGCAGGATGATTGGCTCACCCTTTCAAAGTGCACAGAACTGTTCCCCACCCCTCTCCCCCACTCCCCACCTCAATAATTTATCACTTCATCTCCCTCTTAGCCCCTCACAGCCAACAGCACAGGCGCCACGCAAAGGCTCCACTCGCTGCCAGACACAAATTAGGAGAATGTAGTAAAACCTTAAGGAAAAAAAAACACTGCAGCACAATGTCCCATCCCCCACAGCACATACATAATTTGTGTTGCATCACTGATGTTACTGAATTCTTGGTTTGCTCAGGTGACTGCTGTGTGGCTTCGCCGTCATGAGGGAGCCAGAACTAGACTCACTCTTATTTTATTAAAATACTCATAGGAAGAGAAGAGAATAGAATAGAAGAATTGGTTTTCTTGGACAGTTACATCCTTACTCCACTACAGCCAGTTTCCTAGAGAGCGGAATGGGGAGAGGTACCAGAGAAAGAGAGCAAGAGATTATGGGAATGTATGTTAACACAATATCTGAAAATAATCTCAAAACAATGTGTTAAATAAATAAAAAATGCAAGGAACTATACCATGGCTCAGTGGAATGTGTGAGTCTAATAACTGTGTGAGATATCAAACAGCTCAATCGGAGGGTATGTGTGGTTGAAGATTAATTAAAAGAGAGAGAAATGCAAGAGGCTCTGGAATGCATACAGAACAACAGAAAGGATGGTTTTAGGAAGAACTGCAATATATGACAGAGGAAGCACTGGGTAATTTGGTAAAACAGAGGAAGGAAGGGAGGATTGAGAGAAATGAAAAAGGAGGAATTGTGTACACTCACGAATATGGGTTGTGTATTTGCCAATGTTTGATATACTATATTTATAGAAGCCAACGAACAGTGTGTTTGCCTGCCTTTTTGGACACGTATATCACTTGCAGGTTAACTTTTGTTTTTATTTGTATGGATACCTAAAGCGACATGTATCTACACAGGCTCACTGGAGACTTTGTGTACGTGTAGGAAATGTAGGTTACAACTATATCCGTTGCAAATATGGCAGTATGGCTTGGAGCGAAGAAAAATGTCACTGTATTGCTCTAGAAAAGGTTGTAGAAAGGCAATTTGTGTTGAGCCTTCAACTGAGCCCTGGGGCACTCCAACCACAAAGACAGGATTATAATGGAGTTCATGCGTAATTGTTTGATCCCAAACGTTGGCTTTATGTGTGCTATTGTTACTACCTTCTCTAATGTTCTTGAATTATGTGTGTGTCTGTGTCTGTAGGTATGTGAATACGTTGCTGAAGTTGGTTCCCCAGGTTTTGCAGCTACAGGAACAACTGAGGGAGGCAGTGCAAAATGGAGACATGGAGACTTCACACGGGATCTGCCGTATTGCTGTTGCCCTTGGAGAAAACCACTCAAGGTACATCTGAATTTTTCATACAAATACCACACCATTTACCAGATGGCATCTCTCTCCATACTAATATTGGCAGAGTAGTGAATACTCTCTCCCAAATGCTATCACAGAGAAGTTTAATTTTATTTATTGCATTCATAAATAGTTGTAAATTATGAATTTAGATACTAGGTTCGTGAAATATGCATATAATTGAACACACACACACTCACATACTCAGACACACACAAAGCTATATTGGTATGGAGCAGCCCTGGAACACCTGTTTTCTATTGGCTTTCTCTGTGGCCTGCTGCCTGCTCCATCTCAGGCTGGCAGGATCATGCCTGGATGTTATTGCCATGCACCAACAGTGCTGTGAAAACAGCTTTGCATAATTCAGCTATCGATCTGCATAATTTGGCTTGGGGTGAGCGCTAATGCCAGGGATGTCGGTCTGTGCATACAAATTTGTGAGTGAGTTTGTTTGTTTGTTTTAGGTTAGGTTTGAGTGTGTGTGTGTGTGTGTGTGTGTGTGTGTGTGGTGTGTGTCTGTGTCTGAGTTTATATCTTCCATCCATACAGCTGTCAGCTTGTCTTCTCTGGCAGTTCTGCTGATATTGCATCCTCTTGGTTATTGATTGTGTTAAGGGAGCTGACACCACATGCACATGCACATGCGCACACACAGACACACACACACACACACACACACCGCTCTTGGCATACATTCTGCTGATACATTACATTTTTCATGTTATCAATGCCTGAGGAGGGAGGATGCAGAACTGTAACTCTTGCCTCTGAGTTTTTCCTCCTTTGATGAAAGAATGCATTTGATATGGTCTCTTCTCACTATGCATACTAGTGGCCGTGAACTACATGCTCATGACTGTTTTGTGTGTGTGTGTGTGTGTGTGTGTGTGTGTGTGTGTGTGTGTGTGTGTGTGTGTGTGTGTGTGTGTTTGTCACTTTCCTCCAGGGCTCTGCTGGAGCAGGTGGAGCATTGGCAGGGTTTCCTGGCACTGGTGAACATGATCATGTTCTGCACTGGCATCCCTGGGCACTACCCAGTCAACGAGACCACCAGCTCCCTCACCCTCACGTTCTGGTACACACTACAGGTGGGATACAACAGCCTTCTCCTTCCATTTAAACGCACAAAAAGGAAGCCTTGTGATTTGATTGCCTTTAGTGCTAAAGCATCAGCAGTCTTTAACCAATGTTAAGGACTTACCTTTAACATTTCACATTCCCATATTTATGATTGATTTGAAAAAAATAAAAACATACAGTATGTTCATGTATGATATAGTGTAGGCAACACATGTCAAAGGAAAATGCATTGCACAGAGGGTTGAAGTGGTTAGTAATCGGTTTTGTTCAGAGCTGAAATTGCAACTGCATTTGACAGAGGATAAATGTAGGTTGCTAGTGGCAAAATATTAGCTTTCAGTGTGGTACGATGTCTTTGTAACTGACAATTCATTAAAAAGTCCCGGTTCTCCCCCTATGCAATAAACGTGCAGGGTGCGAAAGTTTGACAGGCATAGCAACAGTAACTATTAGTCTAAGTATGGCGGGGCTTCTGGAAGGGTCAATTGTAAAACAAAAAACAAACTGGGGGGATTTCATCTACAGAACTCTCAGCTTTGATGTCTCTGTTCATATTGTACACCAGCGGTATTGTACTTATGTATTATGCATCCCCTCATGCTCTTAGCAATTTGATTTAGACTGAGCAGCAACTCTACTGTGGACATGGTGCAAATATAAATCTAGAAACATCAGCTACTCATGTAGGCCAGTGTTTATAGTTAACACTACAGTCAGTAGACAAATCGTTGACCTGCCATATTACGGAGGAAGTGACAAGGCTAACAATAGAAGAATATTGGATTTTGTGATGTTGAATCTTGCTAATGCTAATGTATTTGGTTAAAGAAGCAACATTATACTGTATGTAATTGGTGCCCAGTCAGGCTGGCAGTTGTGGTCTGTAGTTTAATATGTCTGATAGCTATGTATGGGTGATGGATGCGGTAGTGTATTCGCGCGTGTGTGTGCGCGTGTGCGTGTGTGTGTGTGGTGGAATAAGCCAGAGGAAGGGGTAGGAGGGATCAGGAAATGGGTATGTCAGACTTCATCATCCTCCATTGCATCACCAGGACTCTGTGTCCTTGTGTGTCTGTGTGCACGTATATCTTCTCATGTTAGGAGAGCGTGTGGGTGCGTGCGTGTGTCTGTCTGTGTGCCCTTGATTATGCCTCCACACGTTTTTGCATGCCGTCAATCCTGTTTATGTATGCTGGACCCAACTTTCAGTTCAGTTACAATAAAGAGCGGACATCCTCCATTCCTGTCTTGCTTGTCTCCCCTTTCTCTTCTTCTCTCCCTTTCTTTTCCTTCTTTCTTTCTTTCTTTCTTTCTTTCTTTCTTTAGTTGGTTTCTTTTGTCCCTTCCCATCCTTCTGTTCTGCGTACTTTTTTGAGATTATAAATCAGATAATCATCTTATTTTATTATCATCTTCATTCTTCTTAATCTAGCTTTAAGCCATGGTCTCCCCCTGCTACATATTTACACATTGGAAGACACCCAGAACACACACACACACACACACACACACACACACACACACACACACACACACACACAGAGAGCAACTTGATAGACGCAGGTACTGTCTCCATGTACTGTTTCTTTCTGAATGTCCTCACAGCTCCTGCTGTCTCTCTCTATGCACTCTTTCTCTCCTTCTTTTCCATACCTCTATCCACCCCCCCCCTCTTTTTCTCTCTTTCAATCGCTCATTGTACCATCAATGTTTCATACTCGCTCTCAGTGCTCAATGACACAGATGGATGCACAGGGACGTATTTCACAGCTGAAATGCATGCTGGGAATGTGGCGATGTTGCTGATGAGAGTGAGGCTCTTTCATTCCATCCCCACTGAGCTGTGTCTGTCATCAATAGGAGAGGAACACCAGATGAGGACAGGAGCAGACATGAAGCCAGACAACAGAGCAGAGGCTCTGCCAAAGTGTCTCATCAGAGACATAATCCGTCCTCTTTCTCTGAAACCAAAAAATGACTCTATATTTGAAGAGTTTGGTTCCAAAATCCACCATTTTAATGAATTTTCATAAATCATTTTGTTACATTTTGTTTTGCAAGTAATTTTAGTAGAATTGTAATTGGATATTGTCATTTGATTTATCTTTACTCAATTAAAACAACAAAGCAGCAATTTGATTGATATTGCCTGAAGATGACTTTTTAATGTTTTTGAAAATGGAGATAGTGTTTTGGAACCAAACTCTTCATTTGTTTGTGTGTGGATGATATTATCAAGGCAGAATCCCTCCACTTTCTCTGAAACCAAAAACATAGTGTTCTGATCATTAAAAATAACTCTGTGTGTGTGTTAGGATATGTTGTTCAAGGCAGAGTCCGTCCACTTTCTCTGAAACCAAAAACACAGTGTTCTGATCATTAAAAATAACTATATTTGTGTGTGTGTGTGTGTGTGTGTTAAGATATGTTGTTCAAAGCAGAATCTATCCACCTTCTCTGAATTCAAAAACATAGTGTTCTGATCATTAAAAATTACTATATTTTTGTATGTGTTTTAGGATGATATCATGTCGTTCGAGGCAGAGAAGCAGGCCGTATATCTGCAGGTGTATAGGCCCGTGTACTTCCAGCTGGTGGACGTGCTGCTGCACAAGGCCCAGTTCCCCACAGACGAGGAGTACGCCTCCTGGTCCTCCGACGAGAAAGAGCAGTTCAGGATCTACAGGTGTGTTTGTTTGTGTGACTGTGTTTTAGATTTGTACATTTAAGTGTGTACATGTGTGTTTTAACTCCTGGTTCTCTAAGGAGTTCCAAGGAAAAGCAGTTCAGGATCTAGAGGTGTGGGTTGGTGTGTCTGTGTTTTTCATATGCCAATCCTTAAACGTGTGTGTGTGTCCGTGTGTGTGTCCGTGTGTGTGTCCATGTGTTATTTGTTTGACTTCGAATGTGCTGAAGTTTAAAATAAAGCCTCGACAAGTTCGATAGTCAGCAAACTTGTTTTTATTTTTGTTTTTCTTGTTGCAGTGTTAGTTGTCAGCAGAGGGAATGACAGATTTGCCGTCATCACAAAGCGCACACTTCCCCCAGGAGACATTTTGTCTGTCCCTGTGCATCTGAGCCTTGCACTGTTCTGTTTGTTTCTTTCCTTTGTGCTGTCCACATGCTAACCGACTCCCTTCTCTCTCACTCTCTGATTGACAGGGTGGACATCTCCGACACCCTGATGTACGTGTACGAGATGCTGGGAGCAGAGTTGCTTAGTAACCTTTATGACAAGCTGGGCCGGCTGCTGACTAATCCAGAACACCCTACGTCCTGGCAGGTCAGTCGGTCAGCCATGACGATATCGTTGACACCTTTACATGTTCCTACAGCCATGACGATATCTGTGACACCTTTACATGTTCCTACAGCAATGACTATATTCTTAATGATGTTGTGGTAAAAATTAAGTATTAATCCAAAAAGAGGCTAAAAGAAACTCACAGGCAAGAGTACTGTACGGCAGAGTACAAAGCTTTATTCACGACGCCGGAGACAGGTTACAAACACACAAGCATCCTAGGCAAGCATGAGAGCAACAAGTCTGTCGTAGACAAAGTCTTACCATAATGTATAGGAAAACGTGTTCATAATGGATTACAAAGAAATAATAGTGCTAACACAGGTGTTCATGATGGATTATAAAGAAAAGAATAGTGAAAGATTTGTCATGATAAGAGATAAGCTGTTACTACCTCTGACTCCTTAAGGGAGGTGGACTTCAGGTCATGGATGAAAGGAAAATCAAAAGGACTGACATCATCCCTTATACGTCTTTAAAGTGTAGCCAGTTGGACAATAACAACTCCAGTAATCATTAAACAGCTAACTAATGGAAATTTTCCCACAATGTCTAATAGAAATGTCACTTTAGAACTGTCTTGGCAAATGTAAAACATATTTGTATAAGTCATACCAACTGAGAGTTTTCATTTTGTAGTATTACGACAAGTAATATTTGTGTAGTACCGGTAATATAATTTCTGTAGTAATGTCAGGGATTTTTGTTTTGTTGTGTTGTGTTTATGTTTTTTCTGTTGTAGCACACAGAGGCTCTACTGTATGGGTTTCAGTCTATCGCTGAGACGATAGATGTAAACTACTCCGACGTCATTCCAGGCCTGATTGGCCTCATCCCCCGTATTAACATCAACAACGTCCAGCTGGCCGACACAGTCATGTTCACTATAGGTATGACACGCATCCGTTGAAAACCTGGAGGCGTTGGCGAAGCCACTTGTTTGATGTCGCTGAGCACCATCCCAGATGTTTGTTGTTGGTTTGGTTTGTTTTTTTCCGCCTGTGTAACACTATCACACTACGTGGTGTATACTCTAGAGACGTGGCTGACACATTGTTTGCTGCACATTTTGACAGTTAATTACTCTGTACTCATGCTGTTGTTCACTTCCTACTGATTACACACCTCATCCCTCTTTTCTATTCTCTTTTCACTCTCTCTCTCTCTTTTCCCCTTCTTTTTTGTTGATCTCCTTTTCCCACCCTCTCTCTCTTTCTCTCTCACTCACTCACTCACTCACTCTCACACTCACACACACACACACACACACACACACACACACACACACACTCTCTCTCTCACATACACACACACACTATTTCTTTCTCCCTCTCTCTCTCTCTCTCCCTCCCTCCTCTCCTCCTCCAGGCGCGCTGGCGGAGTGGCTGGCTGATCACCCGGTGATGCTGAGCAGTGTGCTGCCCCTGGTGCTTCAGGCCCTGGGCAACCCGGACCTGTCCGTGTCCAGCGTGTCCACGCTCAAGAAGATCTGCCGCGAGTGCAAATACGACTTGCCGCCCTATGCCACCAACATCGTGGCCGTCTCACAGGTACTCACAACCTCCCTCTGCACCCCCGTCCTGCTCAGCCAGGCTACTTCTCCAGCAAGCGTCCACTGACCAATCACACATTGTTTTTATTTCATGTCTTAGAAGACCAACACTGTTCGAGTACCGATCACTGATTCTTATTATTTCATGTCTTACTGAAGACCAACACTTCGAGTACCGATCACAGATTCTTATTATTTCATGTCTTACTGAAGACCAACACTGTTCGAGTACCGATCACAGATTCTTATTATTTCATGTCTTACTGAAGACCAACACTTCGAGTACCAGAACCAATCACAGATTCTTATTATAGTGTTTTTGTACCTGAAGTGTCAAAACACTGGACGGCTCAGCTCCTGGGTTTAAAACTTGACATTCACAAGTACAGATAAGATGAATGACATGCTGTAGAGCTCTAGGTGAAAGCTACAGATTAAAATGTAAATGTGACTGTGACCCTTGATAATGGTTTTAAATGCATTAATACTGAACAGCTTGAAGTCATGCTGAATGTAATGTTTCTCTCTGTTTCTCTCTCTCTCTCGCTCTCTCTCGTTCTCCCTCCTTGCCCTGAATATCCTGTCCACAGGAAGTGCTTATTAAACAGATCCACAAGGTGAGTTCACAGCCTGCACTGGCCTTGAGCATGTTTATGTAATATCTATGGAAATGGCGGTGATTGATTTTCAGCTAAATCAGGGTCATATACTAACCATCATTTTTTTTATTTTCTTCGTCTCCCACACACACACACACACACACACACACACACACACACACTCTCTCTCTCTCTCTCTCTCTCTCTCTCTCTCTCTCTCTCTCTCTCTCTCTCTCTCCCTCTCTCTTTCTGTCTTTCTACCTCCTTTACACTGCCCCCCTCCCCCTGCAGACGAGTCAGTGTATGTGGCTGATGCAGGCTCTGGGTTTCCTGCTGTCTGCCCTTCCTGTGGAGGAGATTCTGAGCAACCTGCACTCCCTCATCACGCCCTACATCCAGCAGCTGGAGAAACTGGCCGACGAGACGGTAAAGACCACCCGCACGCGCACACACACACACACACACACACACACACACACACACACACACTCACTGTCAGCTGTCAGTCTTAACCCCACACACACACACACATCCCAAACGCCCGCTCCCCCCACGGTCCACCCATGCCTGTCCACTGTGTCTCGTCTCCACCCCTGTGGTCTCGCTCGGCGCGTCTGGCCAAGAGGGGCTCGTGCCTGGCTAGCTGTCACCACGGAGGCTGATATCACAGGACTATAAATAGTCGCTGGAAAATCAAGCATCTGTTCCCGCTGGTTATTTCCCATGCTTGTGCGGATTATTTTTCCTGAGCATGTCATGTTCGCCACACTTGTTATTGAGATCTCCTCCAATACAGAGCCTTGAATTGCTTGGCATCTTTGACCGCTTCGTTTGCATTTAGATAGGAGGGAAATGTGACTATTCCACCTGCCTGAATCACCTGAGGCCACAAACCGTAGTTTTTTTTTTTTTTTTTTTTTTTTTTCATTTATTTACTTTTGTTCACAGAAATGATGTACAGTATATCCTGGCAGTTTCAGTTAATTTATCCAGCAGAGACTTAAACCAACTAGAAGGAAATTTGGTCTAAAACTAGCAAGCTAACTACCTAAACAGAAATTTTGCAAACACCACCAGCAACACTATTGACACTGGTGATATATGCCTGCTCGCATGCTGACTGATGTCTTCTGGTCAGTGTTGGTAATGTCATACTGTGGAAGCTTTTCTGTCATGTCACAAGCTGCATAATGTACAGTATAGCCACTAGGCAGTTGGTGAGAACAACAGGTGTGTTTATCCATCTTTCACATGGCAATTTGATTTGTCCTTCACCCTGAAAGTTGAAATTTGACTATTCGCCTAGAAACACATCGCTTAACAACGAGTGGCAAAATGTCACAAAGTGGCACACTGCTGCTTTAACCCATGTACTCCTAAAATGCCTGCTAAAAACGCCTATAGAATCCTATGGCATTCTAGACTAAAAAACCTTATTTCCTGAGGGTTTTCTGAAAACATACTAAAGATTGTCAACGTCTACCAAAATTTAATATCTAAGCCTCTGTAGCACCTAGAAACATGAAATAAAAAGCATGCTGCGCTACGCAGCATCCAGCGGGAGGGTCAATGTTGCGTCATGCAGCATCCAGCGCGAATGGGTTAAAGTGTAGTGTAGGTATACTGGATGTTCTCAGCGTTCGTATGTACGTACGTGCTGTCCGGTCCTATCTGCTCATGGCCAGAGTGCGTCCTCGTCTCCCTGCCTCCAGCTCCTTGGCCTTCGTCCAGCCCAACAGACCATCAGATCCACGGGGCAGCGCTGCAGTGGAACATTTCTCAGTGGGGCCAGATTGGCTTTTACACTGGGCACCGGAAAGCCTGGTCCACAGGCTGCAGGCGGCACACACACACACTAACACACACATTCAGCCTCATAAACTCCAGACATGCTCTCAGCCAGTCCAGTCAGGTCCACTTGAAAAAACCCTGCTAATGCCTCTGAGGGACGCCAGGAAGCATCTGCTTGAAGATGGGCAATAAAAAGAACACCGCTATAAATAACAAACCCCCTACTGATTACTTTAATCCTTTTTATTCCTTTTTATGCCTTATTTTTTTTTTTCCGTTTTGCATTTTTGGACGTGTGCTAATGCGAGATTCACGAAGGAAAATGGTGTCTGAGTAGATGAATGGCGTTCATGGCCCCTGATAGCCCTGCGCAGGCATGTTTGTTTTTCTCATCCTCCCCGCGCTCCTGTCTGGCCCTTAGACAAAAGCAACGTGACATCAGACTCTCTAAGCAGCCTGACGACTCCTCTTCTAGATATTCCGAGGGAAACACTGACCCCTAGTGGAAACGGTTAGTACTAGCCCGACACAGCTGGTTCCCACCCTTCCACAGAGACCAACGTCTCCTTGGTCAGGCATCTCTTTTACTCCACCTGGCTGCTGATGTCTCCCTCTCACGCTCTCTCTCTCCCTCTCCCTCCCCCTCCCCCTCCCTAAGCAACAGACACACACACACACACACACACTTGGACTTTGAGAGAGCCTTTCAGACTTGATGTTCAGACCTGACTTGTTGTTACTGGTGGGATCAGGTACTTAGTCATCTGTCATAAATGCGTGTTATGAGAAATCCTAGGAACAATAAACAAGGTATGAGCAGGGGGTGATAGTCTGTGTCTGTGTGTGTGTGTGTGTTGTCACGCTATGTAAGGTGTGTATGTTGAGTATGTGTGGGCGTGGGCACAGGGTCATAGTGGCAGTAGAAGGCTCTATGCGGTGGAGGAAATAGCGGCACTGTACTGTCGTCAGGGAGACGAGTAATTAGACTGTGCAGCGCGTTAATGAGCGCCTAGTCGCCGCCAGCCCCCCAAGGGAAGAGAGTGCTAACGTGCGACCAGCCTCCATCCTCTCGCTTAATCACTCCGCCCCAAACACACAGACTGTGGAAGGACTTCGCCATCTTGCTCACTTTCAGACATACACAGAGAAGGTGTTAAACTATAGTTAGGGGATTTACCACGATGGCCAATCAACAACCAAGCCTATTCTTGTCTGGAGATTTCACACTGTGGCCAGGCAACAACCATGCCTATCTAAAATGACACAGCACGCTGTAATATTAAACAACCATACACAATGGGCTGGCAGCAGTCCCAAACCTACCATTCTAACTGCTTTATTAACAATTCTCCCAAATTTCTCCACTTCTCCACAGCAATTTTCTACACCGACAAAGACCACCTGAGGCATGGCAAAAGCCCAAACTGTAATAATAATTATAATAAGCTTTATTTGTATAGCACCTTTCACACACAGAATGCAGCTCAAAGTGCTTTACATTTGCAGCACTTAACACAATAATAGAGAAAAGAAAGAGAAGAAATAATAATAATAATAATAATGCAAACAAACAAACATGAACAATAAATAAAAAGATATTTAGAATTAAGGAAAGATTGAGAATTCACAGGATGGTAAGGAGATAGACATATAGTAAGGCGGGGATCACATTAGCCAGCAGCAAGCGGCAGGTCTCCTATTGTTCTCTATGGTTCGGCTGCGGAACGGTGGCAACACTTGCGTAACACAGGCGTTGAACAAACTGGCGTTGTCCTTGGTTCATCTTTTAAAGCACAACACGAGCGTATTAAATTGTCAGTTAAGGCAAACCGTTTGTGTTACCATAGGAACGAGAGAGAACTTATTATGATCTGAGCGCTGCGTTCCGCTTGCCGCTGCCTCTTGCCGCTGGCCAATGTGATCCCCGCCTAAAACTAGCGCAGTGAAATGTAAACAGCACTACTTTAGCTTACTAGTCAAGAAGGTTCTATCAATGGAACTGAGTGAGCCACAGCAATGAATTATCAAAGCTCCATGACCTGTCCTCGGTCAATTAATGTGGATTTGTACCACCTGCCTAAACTCTTCTCCTTGTTTCTGTCCTTAGCCGAACCCTTCCAACAAGCTGGCCATCATCCACATCCTGGGCCTGCTGTCCAACCTCTTCACCACACTGGACATCACCAAGCAGGACGACGAGTCAGGAGACAGACAGCCGCCAGTCAAATCAACCCCCCCACCCACAGGACCCAACCCTGTGAGTCTAACAGGACCATATCAGCTTATGTGTTTGGATAGGGTATACTACAAGTAGGAGTAACTGTAGACTGTAATACTAGGATTTTAGAACTTTTAATGATAAATTAATCAGATATTAGGCAAGAACAATCAACACACGGCTCTTTGTGTGGTCGGCATATTATGATGTTACAATCGGCTTCATGTCTGTTTTACAATCTGTCTTCGTGCCATCATTATGCTCAGCGTTAAAAACAGATGAGGATACGGACGAAGCCCCCATCCGTTCTCTGCGTTGATTTCGTCCATCTTTTTGTCCGTTCTCTTCAAGCTTACGAATACAGATGAAACGGATCAACGGACGATACTGACAAACCTATTTCTGTATGAAGACGAAGCTTAATCTAGGCATCCGTCCCCCCTCGCCCGGCTGACGTGTAGGTCTGTGTGTTTTGCAGGTGGTGGTGGTGCTGCAGCAGGTGTTTGCCCTCATTCAGACCGTCCTCAGCAAGTGGCTCAACGACTCGCAGGTGGTGGAGGTGAGGCCCACATCTCGGCAGAGCCGCTGCTCACTGAAGCCCATCGCCCGCCCACTGTCTGAGTTTAGAGACTGACTGATTCTCTACCCTTTTTCTTGAATCTTTTTCTCACTTCTTTTGAACCCCACGCCCCCCTCTCTCCTGTGTCAGGCTGTGTGTGCCATCTTTGAGAAGTCTGTGAAGACTCTCCTGCATGACTTTGCCCCCATGGTGTCTCAGCTGAGTGAGATGCTGGGACAGATGTACAGCACCATTCCCCAGGCCTCCGCACTCGACCTGACCCGACAGGTACACACACACACAGGCATAGGCATACTGTCATTCTCTCTCTCTCACACTCACACAAACACACAATTAAAGACAGTATTACCATGTTAAGCATTAATACACAGACTACAACATGTATCAATAGATGAATGTAGATTATTATATGAATATTTTACTGAATCACTGTTGCTCTAATAATTCTCTAGTTTAAATCTGAAAGTTGGAACTGAAATAGGATAGTAATTCCAATTTTGCCGCTCCTCTATGAAGATGTTGCCAATTTGTCCCAGTGTTGTGCAAATCCAGTGACGTGGAGTAATTGAGTGTCTGCTCCCAACAGATGGTGCACATATTTGCCAGCGAAACAGACCACTTCCCCCCAATCAAAGCGCTGTTCGAGTTGGTCACCTCCGTCACCCTGTCCATCTTCCAGCAAGGTACGCCTGCCTGTCTGGGGCTCTGGGGACCGGGGGAGTGTGACCAGTCAATCCTCCTCTCCTCACACACACAGCACGCACACACTTGTGTCTGTGTATGTGCACACCACCACCGCCATCTCCTCATTCTCAGCTCAAACTGCACACTCATTTTTTGACACAAACGGACACCACAAAGCACCTGGAATTTCTTTAAGGGCTCTATGCAAACACACACACACACACACACACACACACACACACACACACACACACACACACACACAAACACACACACACACATATATATACACACTGTCACGTCTGCACGTGGTTCTGTTGTGAAGCTCAACCAGCCATCACTTGCTGCTTCTGTCGTCGTTTTTCTTTCTCGTCCGCTTCTTCCTCCCTCTCCTCCTCTACCTCCTGCGCTTTTTTCTGTTGCCTCTCCAAAACGCGGAACGGACTTGTTTGACGGTGGCATGACTCATCACTCTTGGCCGTTTTAACCCTCTCTTCTCCGAGCAGGTCTCCCCCCCCCACCCCCACCCCAGCGCAATGCATTTGCAGAAGAACGCACAAGCCTGCTGTTATGACTTTCTGTTACTTGTTTGTGATTTTTTTTTGTTTGTTTGTTTGTTTGTGACTATCAGTGGTGCATCTCAGTGGAGGGGTGAACAGGTTCCGTTTGGAGTGTGGGAACAGCTAGGGGTGGGGTCACAGCTGGGGGCCAATCAGCAGCCTGCTTCCGAAGGGGTTGCCGTGGGAACCAAGCACTTGCTAGTCTGAGGCTGGCTAAGGCGGGATGGACCGGGAATGGGTGGGGCCAAGGTTTGATTTGAATATGCTTAGAAATTTAAAAAAATAAAACTGTTAATGAGAAAAAGTAAAAAGAAACAAAAGATGCAAAAAAAATGAAAAATTAATGTCACAGTAACAGGTGCCTCCTGGGTTCCCACTCCAAACCCACTTTTTTTTTTTTTTTTTTTTTTTTTTTTTTTCAGGTTTCCTTATGTTCTCTCGTTAATTCTTTTCCGTTCTTTTTCTTCTTCTTCTTCTTCTTCCTCCAAACTGACTCATGTCTTTTTGTCTCCTTTCGTTTGAGTTTCTTCCAAGACTGCTTCCAAAATGCTTCTCATGCCCCCCACCCCACCTACTGTTTCCTCCTAGAATCCTTTTCTCACGTGTGGCAATTATTTCAGTGATATTGTTTTGGTTGACTTTTTCTTTCCACATGACTGTTGGATCTGTTTTGTTGCTGTTTGTGTAAATTATTCTTATTATTATTCTTATTATTATTTCTTAAGTTTCATCTTTATTATATTTTAGGGCCCAGGGATCATCCTGATATTGTTGATTCATTTATGCAACTCCAAGCTCAGGTGTGTTTTTGGTTTCTTATTTCATTCACTTTGGGTTTCTCTCCTCTCTACCTCTCTGCCTCTCCTTCCTATCTCACTCCTTTCTCTCTTATTTCTCTGTCTCTCTCTCTCTCTCTCTCTCTCTCTCTCTCTCTCTCTCTCTCTCTCACTCTCTCTCCTTTTTTTCGTCCTGTTTGACGGGTCCTGGAGACCCCCATTGTGACTGGACAATGGAATCGACAGAAGGGGAGGGGTTGATATTGAAGGACAGATGGAAGTCTCTCCTCCAATACTCAGGGTTTAAAGCGGCCAGCTCCACGTAGGGCTCCGAGCGTACCTCGCCGCAACATTGGCACGGGGCAACTGCCTGCCACGTGCTGCCTTCCGCGCCACTCTTTGATGCCCAGCACCACATGCAGGAGGGTAGGCAGAATCAGTGCCAGGCAATCTGTGAGCGCCAGAGTGACTGCCAGATAGCTGGTGAGGCTGCACCAACCAGACGGCACACTAGATAGAAACTCAGAGTAGCGGTGGTGTAAATAGCAGGCGTGGTATGCGCCGCATACTTGGTGTCAAGTACAACTCAACATGGTTAGATGCCTAGACATAAGCAGAAGCTGGGCTGGGCTGTAAGCAGAAGGCTGGGCTGTTGTGGAAACTCCTACAGCTTTGGAGTCATTTTGCAATAATAATTATTGCTTATAATAATAACAATAAGCTGTGTTCCAGACACACTTAAGAACCTTGAGTGATGAGGGAACATAAGAGCTACAACCTGGTGGTTCTCCAAAGTTTCAAAGTGCAGTTATTAAAAGCACACACACACACACACACTGCTGTTGGCAAGCTAAGGCAATATTTTCCCTCAGTCAGAGGTGTGAATTGACAGGTTAGGATCCAGTTTGGCAGCCAGTGCACAGTTGATTACGGTAATGGCTACGGCATTTAAAATTAGATTTTAAATGCAGTCCTCATCTGATGAGGAGGTTTCAAAGGTTAAACCTCTTCATTTAGTCCCCAAAGACTGGATGCACGTTATGTACATTAGTTTTGTATGTGTCTAGGAAGGGGAAAACACTGCATCAATTCACAGATCAGTCATGGAAATTAGACATGGAGGTTATTACATAATTACTCCTAGTGCTTTATAAAAAGCAATCCGCGTGAAAGTTGTCTTACAAAAAGCAATCAGTGTAAAAGAGTAGGCGAAGCAGTGACGATTCCTTTGTTCTAATCCCTGAGCCCCCACTTCTACACGTCATTCCAGCCCTCCAAGCCCCAAATTAATTAATGACTTGATTAATTAATTAATTAATTCTTAACGAATTGGAGCCCTCTGTTTGACTTTTTAAGTTCAGCGTCCTGGGTTTCCATTACCTCTTTCTTTGATTTCTGCCTTTGGACAGCTCTAGTCTTCTTCACCTCTGCCCTTCCTCTCTCTCCTCTCATCCTCTCTCTCAGTTCCTTACTGCATTAGTTGTCTTTATCCGTACATGTTACAGATTTCTGTTGCATATTCCAACTGAGCAAAAGACATAAGTGACGGGGAGTTAAAAGATGAATCAGAAGCTGTGGGGGGTGATAAGAAGGAGGGGGAAAAAAAGTCCAAAACCATCATGCCTTTAGTTTGACCTCAGTTGTATTTCAAAGTTTGATTTCTCTCCTTGCAGTTGATTTCTTACGTACCTGATGAGTTTTTTGCATTGGATGAGTTTGTATATGTGTTTGGTTGGTTTTGGTGAAAATGTTAGCGTCAGGCTGAACAGAAAGGGGGTAGGGAAGATGTTTTACTGGAGATGGTGTTGGGGTGGGGTTGGGGAGAAGGTTTCCGAGGGCTGGGGGGTTTGGAGGGTGTCTTTCCTGTTCAATGGTTTTGTCTGCTTTGTAGGCTCTCAAACGGAAACCCGATTTGTACTTGTCTGAGAATCTTGACGTGAAAGCGGTCTTCCACTGTGGTGAGTACTGCGTTCTAACAGACCAAGCGGAGAGACAATTACACACATGCACAAAGTCTTAACCTTTTTGTGTGTGTGTGTGTGTGTGTGTGAGCGTGCGTGCGTACATTACCGAGACTGAAGCTGGATTAATTTGGGATTGGCATTGCATTTGCGAAGTTAGCATGACTTGTCTCTTCTTGTTTACAGGAGTGCTGTCGCTTAAATTCCCTGAGGCTCCAACGGTCAAGTCTACTTGTCTGTTCTTTGTAAGTGAAACACATTTGCCACGCATATCTGTGAAGTAAAGATAAAGGTCATTTCTGATTGATGGGCTAAAAGTGTGTTTTTACTCAGTTTGTTGTGCAGGTTAGTAAATGTTAAAATATAAAGTGTTTAAACCACTAGTGTAGAAATGCTAGTCTAATTGAATCTGATATGTGTGGTGATGTGACATGTTGGTGTTTTTGTAAGTGGCTTTGTTGTGTTGTTGTCTGTTGTCAGACGGAGCTGCTGCCTCACTGTGCAGACATCCCTCCTGTGGGTCAGGTGGTCCAGCAGGAAGGGAAGCTCCTTCTACAGGCGGTGCTGGAGGTCAGCAGCTCAGCTTTAACCTTTAACCTCTCATTCTGTCACTGAGCCCTGCAGACACTATGAACAATCCCGTCATACATACATACATACATACATACATACATACATACATACATACATACATACATACATACATACATACATACATAGAAACGGACATACTGTAACAAAGCAAAAAAAAGAAAACACACAAAACAAAATATAGTCACATGATAAAATGGAAAAAAATAAAGAAGAAAGGCCTGGTAGGAACGGAGCATGTAGCACTCTAGAATCTTTGGTGGGAACGGAGCATGTAGCACTCTAGAATCTTTGGTAGGAACGGAGCATGTAGCACTCTAGAATCTTTGGTAGGAACGGAGCATGTAGCACTCTAGAATCTTTGGTAGGAACACAATACAGGATTTTCAGATCTTATACTTTGTCTTCACTTCCGCGTTTTCTCGCCCCCGCTCTGCTGCAGGCCATTGGTGGCCAGTCGTCGCGGAGTCTGATGGACCAGTTTGCCGAGGTGCTGTTCTCCCTGAACAAGCACTGTTTCGGCCTGCTCACTGTGTGGCTGAAAGAAGCGCTGCAGTCGCCCGGCTTCCCCTCCTCACGTGTCTCCCCCGAGCAGAAGAACACCTTCAGCCAGCAGGTCCTGAGGTAGGATGGAATACGCACACACACACATGCACATGGAATGCACATGGAATACACACACACATACACACAGAATAAAGGTGTCTAATTCACATGCAGAAGATGACAGTCCATTCTTAACAACTTGAATCGCAATCATAATCAAATACCTTAATTTTATATAACTTAATAGCTATTCCATAATATTACCTCAAGTTGGTTGAAATAACTCTACAGGCGACACAATGGTACATCAGTCACTATAGTCAGTAAAGTATGCAACATAAAGTTTCAAAGAAGTGACCATTATTTGTACAATTGTTTTTACTTTCCTATTCAGGGAGCGTGTGAACAAGAGAAGAGTGAAGGACATCGTGAAGGAGTTCACCCTGGTGTGTCGAGGCCTCCACGGCACAGAGTATGCTGCCGAGTACTGACTGACTGACCACTCTCCAGCTCCGGCTCCACAGTCCCGAAGCAGCCGGGTCAGGCGCTCCGGTGCCAGGACATCCAGCACTAGCGCTTCCCCAGGCCCCGTGAACTTCATGGAAATATCCCCCCAACTCTCACACAAACCCACACACCATGGCTCTACAGATGTGCTGTGCAGAAAGGTTGTAGTCTTTCCCCCCAGTGCAGCCTGAGATGAGGCAGAGACTAGCTGAGACTGTGCAGTCAGTCAGAGCAGGAGAGGTCATGTTTTCCTCTTTTATCCCTTCTATTTCTCTCTCTCTCGCTCTCTCTTTCTCTCTATATATATCTATCTATCTATCTCTATCTCTTTTCTCTCTTTTTCAGTCTGTGTATGCAGTCTCTGTCCATCACTTTCTACATCTGTCATCTTTGCACCCTTCATTTATCTATCTCTACCTCTATATTCATTTCATTTCACTTTTCCATCTATCTATTTCCCCTCTTTCTTTCCTCATCTCCACCTCTCCTGCGGCATGCACACTGTAAAATGTCATCCCTTCTTTCTATTCGTTTTTCGATCTTCCGTGGCTCCTAGGCTGTTCTCTTGTGACTTTTGCATCCGTACGAACAAAGATATAGTGTTAGGTCAACTTTTTTTTTTTTAGAGATAAATGAAAAGAGCTATATTATGTATGTACACATACACAAACATATATATATATATATATATATACAAATCTATATTATTAATACAGGGTGCGATAGTCCTGCTGCCACTGCTGCTAACAGACAGAGGGACCAATGAAGACTGAAAACTCCTGTGGCTTTATTCATTGATCATCATCTATATCTCTATATACATATAAATATCTAACAATTCCAAGCTGTCGCCCTTTTATGCCCTTATTCTGCCAAATTGTTGTGAACTTTTGTCATGTGATATAGGTTTTTTTTTAATTGTCATATTTTTTTTATATAACATTAGCAGTTGGATAATGGTAGGCCCAGTGGTAATTGAAAGAAACTGACTGGACAGGAGAAGAATGTCTGCTTACTGCTGGTCCACACAGTGAATGTGGAAGGACTTGTTTGCCCTCCCAGCTGAAGGGATGAAATGGACTCCTAAGAGAACGGTAGCCGGTCTGGTGATGAGGAGGGGAACTCACCATCACTTCCTCTCAGGACTTTTGGCATGGAACGTGGCTTTTGTGACCGGTCACCAGAAAGAAGGCCCTGGTAAACTAATGGTCAGTCAGTGGTTGTTTGGATGACCAATGGTGGGCCTACTTGGAGCTACTCTGTCAACTCCCCACTATACAGCACTGTTGTAGAGCCGTGACGATTGTGTTTTAGCCATGCTAGTTGACGCACATCTTGTGACATGTCGCGTATGTAAAAGATACACGTCTCACTTGTAGTTTGACTCTTCGGTGCACTTATTGTTTTGGGAACTACAGTTTTCCTTTTAATGGCAAAAAAGACGCAAGACACTAACAGCAATCGTAATGGCATCTCCATGATGGCTAAGTTCTCACCGGCCCTCCTCATCTAGACATGCGCGCACACACACACACACACCGCATGCCATAAGTGTTGACCACTGTTTCTTCTGACAGTCCATGCCCAGTTGGTGCCTGCAGACATGTAGCATGCGTGTTCTTTTCGGGAGGGTGTGGGTATGGGAGACACGGGAGGGTATGCAACGCTTCGGTACACTGAGGGAGTGCCGGTACTGTTTTGATTATGCGCACGGTTTGGTTATGCCACTTGCGTCAATCAGTGAGACAATTAAGAGAGATGGGGGCGGTGAGAGGTTGATCTGTACATTCATTTTTTTGTACCTTGTTTTAATTTATTAAATATATCTAATAAGACAATAACCTGTCTTGGTGTTGGTCTCTTTATGAGTGAATGGATTCTATCCTAGTGAAGGTTGGTGATGAGGCTCAGGAAGTCCAAACAAAGGGGAATATCAAAAACTGCTTTACTTTCCAGTAAAATTAATGTGGCAATATCTTATGAACTGATATCAACAGTGCCCCTATCACATTCGGGTCCAAGGCTCGAGTGTGGTCGGGTCACCCCCCACCCCTTCCTGTTAGTCTCTCCTCTGTCCAGTTCTATAAAGGCAAAAATTCAGGCAGTTTCTTGAATGTCTTCCAACAATCATATTAACTGTTGGCCTGCCTGCAATTTTTTTCCCCTTCCTGAAATATTCAAATAATTCTCAAAATCATACAACTCCTCTCAACCATTCCGGCGTGTGAAGATACTTGAGTCAGACAGGCCACGTATGACAAAAAGATGAGAGACAAGTGATGAGTTAAATCAGGAAAGCCATTTCAGCTTTATAAAATGAGTGAACAAGATGAAGACAAAATGGTGGGCTTCATCATCACTTTTTATTCAACTTTATTATTGTTCTCTGCAATCCCTTCCCCTTAGCTGAACGTCCAATTCAACTGCCAGTTTTCAGAAGTCTTTACGTGAAACAACACCTGCCTCAGCTGGACAGTCTGTTAAATTATGTGAGGTTAGCTTCTTCAGCTCCCATTGGACCTTCCACACCAGACCATGTGGAAAATGTCCCTTCTGCGACTCCAGTCACGAGTATAACATTCATAGTTATGTCTCAGTGAAACCTGAGATCCGACGGCTCGAATAGTTTGATCCAAGGCGACATATCTCTCATCTCACTCTTCTTGTCTGGGTACGTAAGTCAGAGAGAGAAGTGTGTGTGTGTGTGTGTATGTGTGAGAAAGAGAGAGAGCGCCTGGGGCATGTTCAAGATGGCACTGGAGTAACAACGCTGCCCACAGCTGTGCGCTTCTATGTCGTTGCTTCTATCTGTCTCATCCTGAACGTGCCCCAAATGAAGGACCACAACACCGGATCTCCTTCTGTGCCGAGACTCATGTGCATTCCTCAATGATGAGAAGCTCTTACATGTGCGCAAGAGCTGAAATAAGAAGCATTTGAAAAAACTGCAAAGTACATTATAATACATATATACCATATATATGGTACCATACATATGGTTATACACTTCATCATTCCATATAAGGAGGATGGGATAATTAGGTTTCCTAATTTTAGTCGTTGATTTCATTTTCTGACTTCATGGCCACCTCCCCACTCACAGTATCATAGCTCACTAACGGCCCCAGTAAATGAGCCTACACAAATTAAATTAGTACAAATGCCATTAAAAAAGACCAAGGAGGAGGGGAGGGGCGGGGTTATCACAGTTGAATCAAAACATTTAAATCAGTTTTCCGATCAACACTGTGACTGATACTGTCACCAAAGAGATCCATTTTTATACACCAAAGGAAAGACGTTAAGACAAGAAAAGGCGACGTCGGTCGGAGGCGCGAGCTGCAGGGTGGTCATCTCCAGCTCTGGGGGTGAGGCGCACTCACTGTTCGATGCCGTCCACTGATGGAGGAGTCCGAGCAGGTGAACAAACCCAGGGGCACACCTGAGATCCTGGAGACAGGCGGGGGGTGGTAGGGGAGAGGGGGGGACCTGGGTAAGGGGAAGCAGTCGCTGTGGGTTACCACTGGAGTAAGGAAGTCTCACGCCACCGAGGTTAACACACCCCCTTCCCTGCCGGTTTGGAGGGTGTCCTTTCCCTTAATGGCGTGGAGCAGTGAATTGAAGACTCCTGTCTCGTTGTCAATGGCAGCCGTGTATAGTGCTGCCTACGTCTGAAGGGGATGAAGAGAATGAGAGAGAGAATGAGAGAGAGAGAGAGAGAGAGAGAGAGAGAGAGGTCAGAGCTCGTCCTTCTCCATCTGCCGAAAGGCCTCCAGGTCCTCCTGCCAGTCGGCTAACAGGGCGTCCAGTAACCTCTCGGGGTCCTTGTCAGATGACTGCTCTTCCTTAGGCTCTGCTTTTGCATCTGGCTCACTGCCCACCTTGGCTGGGGGGACCACCGCCTCTTCATCGTCCTCCTCCTGCTCTGTTTTGGGTTGGTCAGGCTCCTGCACGCTGGGCTGTGATTGGTCTGGAGGCGGAGAGGAGGAAGAAGAAGAAGAAGAAGAAGAAGAAGAAGAAGAAGAAGAGGTGGAGGAAGAAGAAGAGGAGGGGGGAAGAGAGGAAGAGGCAAATCCGGGTACACCACGGTCCTTTTCCTCAGTGGAGCAGTCTTCCTCCTGCACATCACCACCTGTGGAGAGGGAGAGAGATCAGGGAGTGTGTTCGCTCAGTTTGCAACCACACCTGTTTAACAAATAGCACTGGCACACACACACACACACACACACACACACACACACACACACACACACACACACACACACACACACACACACACACACACACACACACACACACACACACACACACACACACACAGCTTGAGAAGCACTTCTATGAAAGCAGAGGTGGAAAAATTGTCCAGACCATAGAAGCGGCACTACCACACCAATGGCCATACTCCGAACCAATGGCTGTACAACTGTCAAATTCAAACAGCTGAAGGTGAAACGCTCGAACACACCTCTGCTTTCCAGAACTCAACTTCAGACGTCCACATCTGCCGACTACATTACATGCAAGCGAATGGTCTAAGCTAAACACAATGTTAGCCCACAGCTCCTACGGACTTAGCAAAAGGATGGGTGGGTGGTGTGAGAGAAGGAGGTGAGAGAGGAGGATGAAGGAGAGGGAGGAGGAAGAGGAAGTTACTTACTGCCGTCCAACAGGACACCCGGGAGGGCTTTCCCTTTAAAGAGAGAGGCTGCAGATCCGCAGAGGGTAGAGCAGAAGCAGAGGATAGGAGCATGGTTACATCACCAGGGGAGAGAGGGGGAGAGAACCATACGATGGAGAGAGAGAGAGAGAGAGAGAGAGAGAGAGACAGAGAGACAGAGAGAGAAGACGAGAGGTGTAGCTCAAATACTCACGCCTCATGAAATCGTATAGTCTAACCCTGTAATAATACAGTAAACGCAACTAAATCAATTATGCAGGGACTTTAATACTCTACATCCTCTCTGTCGCAGTTGGAAGCCAAGACTTCATACTTCTCCATTCACACCTCTTGGCAACTACTGTAAACTTTTTCATGTTTCATGTGACACTTCACACAAGTAAAAAGCAGACAGTTCAAAGTCAGTCCTCTCCAGCAGGCAGAGTTAGGCTTAGGCTTTCCCCTGTGTCTTTCAGCCCTCGTCTCTGGGCAGACTCACCTCGGTCGCGGGCCTTGTCGCTGAGTAGCACCTCCACCTCGCGGTACTCCTTCAGGGCCTCCAGCAGGATGTTGCCCTCTTTGTGGAACAGGAAGAGGAGGGGCAGCGTTACGTCATCTGTGCTGCGGCCATCTCCTGCCATCTGGAAGAGGGGCGCTGTGTCGCTGCTGCTGCCCTCGTTGTCATCTGTGGGGAAACACACACACACGAAATTGAGGTCATCCCCAGAGACAGACATTTGATGACTGATGAGCCAAGGCAATTTTACACCACATTTAATCACATCCTGTCTAATAAACTCTGCTGAAGACTAAAGCCAGTCAGTTGAGCAATGCTGTTTCTCATAAATCTAGTATGGCAGCTACTCAAAAGTCTGTGACCAGCTTCTAAATCCATCAAACCGTATCTCCATTGATTTTCTATGTTTCTATGTGTTTTCAGGAGGACTGCAGTCACTCAGTCCGACATAGTCAGTCCATATTTTTTGTCCCCGTGTCCTCACCGATCACGATGCCCCCGATGGCGCCGGCTTTCTGGATGTGGCGGGCCTTCTCGGCGAACATGCACTGGCCCCGCTGCAGCAGGGCAATGCGGCCCTGGACAAGCTCAGCATTGGTCACCTCCGCACAGCCACTGTAAGGCTCTGCCACCGTCACAAAGCCTCGCACCTGCAGAGAGGGCCAGACAGATAAACAACATGTTAGCTTTCTATTCTGTGTTGCAACTTTGTGTTACGTGTTTTGCTTTGGCAATGCAAATGTTCTGCCATGCCAATGTGGTAACATTCTTAACAACCAGGCAACACAGGCACCATCTTTAATCACGATCAGGGATGGAAATCACGACCAGGGACATGTTACCAGCAACAAAGTTCCAGCAGCAAATCCGAAGCTCTCTGGGGCGAGGCCCCATCTTATACAGGTTTATCTTAAACAGTTACATTGTTTCCAGGCAAACCCATTACATATAGACATAAACCCATGGCCTTCATGCTGTAGTTTCAGCAGAGACAATAGACAACTCAAACACAATACCCCATATGCATCCCTCCATCTTTCCTGCTGTTGGAGGCCACATCACATGATATTAATTATATGTCAGCACTATTCTCTGCAGAAGCATAGGCAATGCATAGAGAGCAAGTTGGATGTACAGACTCAAATACTGAAGAACACCAGTTCTTCCCAAACTTAATACATTATATGTAAACCATACATGATCTCCGTTGCACTCTGTGCATGTAAAATGTGCTATACAAATAAAACTGACTTGACTTGACTATTATTATACAAAATGTAATGTTGAACACGTGCAATGTAGGGAGAGTCTAAAATGCTATCCCACACTAACAAAATTTACTAGATTAAAAAAGTTACCAAAATTAATTTGAGAACATCGGAGTTAAAAAAAAGAGTTCTAACTCAGAGAGATAATGAATCATCACAGACACATGTAGAGCTGGGCTAGTCGATCTATACTCACCCCTGTGCTGCTCTTGGAAAGGTCCGTGCCAAACTGTGCCGGACCGGCGGTCAGTACCACCCTGCCAAAGAAGGGGTGTGAGACAATCTGCACAGCGCGAGGGGGGAGCTGCTCCTTCTGCTGCTGGCTTGAGAGCTCCATCATCTCCTGCATGAAGCGCATGCCGTCCTCTGCCGCTATCGCACTCACTGCCTGCAGGGGGCCACAGAGAGGAAAATATCTCAGTGTCCAGTAGCAAGACTTTTTGTACAACAGAGCATACAAGATCCACAATAAACTTCCAAATTGGACTCACCACTGCACTGCACTTACACATTCAAATGCCAGGACATTTCAGAACTACACAAACAGCCATGCCATTACTTTCTTACTCCAGATGCAACATTTTGCACTGTTTACAGCACGTAATGTACGTCAGGAGAGCTTCACTAGAACTCAAGCACCTTTTCCAACACTAGAACTCAAGCACCTTTTCATCACTAGAACTCAAGCACCTTTTCCAACACTTGCCTACACAAAACAACTACATACCAAAATCTGGAATGAGATCCTTGGCCCTCTATCTACTTATCACACATTTCAAAAAGGCATACGAACACCTTCTCTTTGACAGCTACGCCTGTAGCCACTGACTTATTTCCATTATTGGTCTGATTGCCTTTACACACGCTCAGATCCTATCTTCCTTGCGTGTCTATGTATTGTGGTTGTAGTCTGTATTGTTTGTAGCTATTGTGTTGTCTTTTTTCCTGTTTGTTGTACTCAAACTATGTCTTGTCCTGTTTGCTTTGTTTGTTGATATGATCTGTGAAGTGCATGTAGTGTGATGTCATATTTGTCCTTTCGTGCGGCAGAACAGGAAACTGCTGTACACCAGTTTTTAGTTAGTCAACTGAGTCAGGCTTGTTTAAACTGTAACCACATTGTTACTTTTAATCCTTTCCTGTATAATAAATGAAATGAAATGAAATGAAAAAACGAAACTACGATCTAAGCATTAGACTTTCACACTTAATGCATCTTCGAACAAACTTATATAGCCCTCAGCATTATGCAGGATTAGGGTCAGACTCCAACAAACCATTTCCGCCTTACTCTCTGTTAACACAGCAACATAATGTATGGTTTAAAAAACTGCAGGAGCTCTGATTCATTTAGGTGTTTCCAATGAGATTGTGTGTGATTGTGCTTGTGTGTATGAGTGTGTGTGTGTGTGTGTGTGAGAGCATGCATGCGTGTCTGACCTGAGAGGCATGCTGCACCAGCTGCACGCGTCCGTCCTTCAGGTGGATGAGGCTGACGCCCATGCGGCGCAGCAGCTCCAGGTGCTCGGGGTTGTTGGCCATGAAGTCCTGAGCCCTGAGGGGCAGACGGCCCATGCCAGGCTCCCTACACACACACACACACACACACACACACACACACACACACACACACACACACGGAGGAAGAGGAGAGGAACGAGGGAGAAGGAAGAACAGAGAAGGGCTTTAAGAATAGAGCATCATGGACAGCAGTGAGAGCATATATAGTGTGTGCCACCACAGCCACCAGAGAAAATAAAAACTAACAAATACCTCTTACTTTCCAAACACCCAATGCTCAACGACCAGAGAAACTCACAGAGGGATTCTGCTCAAGGATTTTAACCATGGGCCAAGAGTAACAAAGTTCAAACTACATTCACTCCTTTATTTAAAGCCTTTTGGCTCTGTCGCTCCCACCATCACACCATCACTCCCTCAATCACTTCCTCACTCCCTGGCTCACCGAATTGGGCTTGGGCGTGGACAACTCTTGTCCACAGCGATTTTGATTGGGTCCCTGAGATTCCGTGGATAGGCAGGATCGGGAAAGAGGAGACGTGTATTGGGGCAGGTCCAGTCAAAATTTGAGTCATCCAACTCCTCAACGCCCTGAAAGACAAACACACACACACACACACTGAATCTGTAAGGTCCGGGGGCAGCAGGATGAGGATTGTGTGCACATGAAAAGAAAAATGTTTTCTTTCTTCTGTGCTGAGAATGAGAGTGAGGAATGAGAGCATGAAGAACAAGGAGACTAAGGCAAAGAGGCTGCCGCAGTACCGTGGAGTTGGAAGCAGAGGGCGACTGTGAGCGCGGCGCGGTGGACAGTGACAGCGGCAGCAGGTGAGCCTCTGTGGTGAAGATGTAGTCCTCCACGTCGAAGGGCAGGTCATCGGATTCCGCAAACAGCAGGAAGAGGTATTTGAACATCTCGGCCAAGAAGAAGGAGTCCATACTGAGAAGAGAGAGAGAGAGAGAGAGAGAGAGAGAGAAGAGGGGCCATCAAACACTCAGTCTCAAAAGGCACTTATATGACACACTCACACTATAGCGACTACACAGCACAGAGATGCACACAGAATCTAAACTATGAATAAAGTCAAGTGAATTGAGGGATTAAGGGAACTCTAAACTTAATATGTAATTCATTTCAGCTTCCACAATGTTATTTCAGCCTAAACTGTGACGGCAGATAATGCTGTGATAAAGAAAGAATGGAAGACTCCCAATGTGATTGGGACACGTTACACTGCATCTTAACTGCATGCGATGCGAGTGAGCGTTAGCTACAAAATCAGTTTGGTTACATTGTTTTCAGTTGCATTGCAACACGGTGCTGTGCAGCGCAACATTTTGAGTAGAACTTTTTCTTTCTGTTATTCGTGTTGATCTGCTATTTAGTACAAGAAATATGATGCAATAGATGGGCATATTTAACAGATTCAGCGTGGATCGAGAGCATTCAATGCTACACGACAGTTGCTCGCTCAGATGCTATCAGAATACACTGTTATCTGTTATGCCTACACATGGTGGTGTGATGACCAAACCTCTTTGGTTGTGTAAAGAAGTAAAGAGTGTGTGTGTGTGTGTGTGTGTCTCACCGGTCCTCGTGGCTGCCGGTGCGGACGTCCTTCATGGCAGCGAAGCCACAGGGGACACGGGCAAAGCGGTTCAGGTTCTCCAGAACCGTGCGGCCCACCTCCAGATAGTATGGGTCTCCTGTGGCCTGGTGGGACAGTGGGTTTAGGGTAGGCTTATAGACTCTCCCAAATGCTGTACATGGAAACTTGCACCATTTGAAATATTAAACTCAGAAAAATGTAAATCTCACACATATATGGAGAGCAGAGAGCCCTTGACCTCAATAATTCAGGTTTATGAAAAGGCTCATAAGGTTATTATATAACTGCTGTAATGTCTTGCTGATGTGTAATGCTCACCTTATAGAGGAAGTAGGTGCTCTCTGCAAACTCTGGCCGCAAGGGATGCTGGGCCCAATGCACCCTGAAGTCTGTGGTGAAGGCCTGCAGACAAACATAAATGTTACCAGAAAATGTTACCAGTCACAGAAAACAAAAAAGAGTATTTCATTGTGCACTGAACTCAACATGTAATCAGCTGGATTCATATTTCTTTTTTTTTTTTTTGGATTCATATTTCTGAGGAAGGGATATGCTTGAGCAACATGGGGGAGGACAGGAGGATTAAGAACAGACTTGCCTCTGGCAGAAAATTGTGCTTCTTTGTAACCTGATAAAGCATCTCGTGCGTCTCGATGGCAGGCCGGATGTCTCCCTTCAACACCTGAAGAATGAATAATGGAGGAAATGTGGGGGGGAAAAAAACAATATTAAGGGGCCGTTTATACGAGGATGATTGCGAAGGAAGACAACAAAATATTTTATCATAAGCCCGCCATCTGGGGGTTGAAGACGCAAAAATCTAAAGAGTTTTGAAGACGACCCGGGTTGCGTCTCCGTCTAAATGGCTAAACCAAAGATCCTTGATTACCTCTCTGGCTAAACTGTCAAATTAGAATGTCTGCGCGTGACGTGCCGGGGTTCTATCACACCACCACCCAGCGGTCTGGAATGCATATCCAATCGAATATCACATACTCTTGCGTCTTCATATAAACAAAGATTTCCCCCTGAGAATGCTCGTCTAAACGTGAATAAAAAAATGAAGACGAGACGCCACTTCTGCGTCTTCACTTTTCATCGTCACCGTAGAAACGTAGCCTAAACCTCACCTCCTACACAACACCTGCTTTCAACATGTTCAGACATGCAACGGCCCCAAGAGGATGCATCCGTTTGCAACAGCCTTCAGAGGATGCATCCTTTTGCAACACCCTTCAGGGGAAGCATCCTTTTGCAAAGCCCCCTGGAGAATGCATCCTTTTGCAAAGGCCCCCAGAGGGTGCGTCCTTTTGCAATGGTCCCCAGAGGATGCGTCTTTACCTGCAAACCGGGGAAGAAGGCGAGCAGGGAGTCCATCCAGGTGCGTGCTGGGAGCAGGGGCTTGTGGATGTGCACGTCCAGCAGGAGGGGCGGCTGGCTGATGTACTTCATTATGGAAGCGTAGTGCTGGAACACAACACGGAGGCATCAGTGGGAGGGGGAATTAGCGGAATTATCCATTTTACCGTGAAATGAGCTGATCCGAGAGAGAGAGAGAGAGAGAGAGAGAAAGAGAAAGAGAAAGAGAAAGAGAGAGAGAGAGAGCCGTAAGTGAGTGAGTGAGTGAGTGAGTAACCATGAACACCGCTGCAATGAGATCAATTGCAGTACAAAGGCAAAAAACACCAAACACCATTTTTAACAACTCTGTGACCTTTACAGAGAGATCTGCTGCAGTCTGTAGACTAGAGCCTTTGTTGTGAGGATGCCAACGCTGGAAGCTATTCCCTCTTCACAGCCTAGCTGCAGGGATGGGGGATGGGGATGGACTCACTATGTTAAAGCGCTGCAGAAAGAGGTCATCTCCCAGGAGAATGTAGGCCTTCAGCAGGTACTCATAGTATGAGTCAATCCCCGCTCCTACGCCACTATCTGCTCAACAACACACACACACATTAAAATTATACAAGCTTCATTGAGAAATGTACATCAGAGTTTATGACCTGCTGTGTTCGTTGTACCTCGCCGCACCCACTCCCCTGAGTGGATGTTGATGGTGGTCCCCACTAAGTTGCTGTTTCTCTGCCTCTTCTCCCACAGGAAGTCCAGAGCCCTTCTGGCATGGTCCTGCACAGCAGCAACACAAACACGTTTTTAACCAACAGCTACTTCTGCATTTCACACTCATTTTCACCGCACCATTTTTCTGTAACACAACAGTTCACATTTTTCTGCGTCTGCAGTGAATGTCCAAAGAACAGTTGACAGTCCAGCGACAAACCACAAGTTCTCATTTCTCTCTGTCTGAGGGGAAATGATACTTGTTTTTGTCTCGCTACCTCAAATATGGGGTCCCCGGTGAATCGGCTGAGGGCAGCGAACTCCAGGATGATGGTACCAGCGCACGCCGTGCATGTGTCTGTTTCCGTCCCAGTGCGAGTCTCCGGACCTCGAACGCCATGCTTCAGGTTCACCTAGGAGTGCAATATGGACACTGCATTTTTCCTCATCTTAATAGGGGTTTTACATTGTCCTAATATAAATGTTTTACAATAACTATAGCGGAATCTAAAAATAAACAAGTGCATCTAATTGTATGATGAAACGACAGAGTAAACATATGCATGTATCCTGCTTTGGGAGTTATGAGGAAGCTCTGCAGCAGGTGCTGCCATCATGCAGCCCAAGGGAATTTGGCCATTTGGCTTCAGGCCATCTTAGCTTAACTCAACTGAACCATTTGCTAACAGTACAACCGCAACAAACAGAGCAGACAGACAGATAGATATGGACAGACAGAAAGAGAGAGGGGGAGAGAGGGAGAAATGTGAGTATGTCTAATAGCATTTCGATAAAGATAAGATAATCTCTTATTTAATCACTCACGGGGAAATTCATTTGCTACTTGCTGTTTTTAGGAAAGGCAAATACTTCATTACAAAATTCCTGTAACCAAAGCTACTTCAGTTAGACACCTGGAATGGTTATCCAACAGTCCTGAAGGAGGAGTTCCCACACATGTTGACCAATTGTTGGCTGCTTTTCCTTCACTCATGTTAACTGAAAAGCATTCCTGATGACTATTGTTATGACGCTAGCAATGATGGTGCCCGATAGTGTGCCAAGCTGTCATTAAGGTAAACTGAGGCTACTTTGAAAATCTGTGTGTGTGTGTGTGTGTGTGTGTGTGTGTGTGTGTGTGTGTGTGTGTGTGTGTGTATTTACCCTGGGGTAAGGCAGCCCACTGCTCGTGTTGAACGCAGGCAGGAGCCTGAGCCCCAGGTCCTTAGCCATGTGGAGGAGCTCATCGCGGTACCACAGCATGTGACGACCCCCTTCCCTCAGCATCACAGCCATGGAGTGGCCCCCTAACAGCCCCCTGAAGATGCACATGGACCAACACCAACCAGTCATTCACACATACCAACAACACAAACTCAACTGGAGCTATTGGATTCAGAAGTGGGCCTATTTATCATTTTAGCTCAATACAGCACCACAAAAGTTAAATAATTAGAAGCATAATAGGGTTGTATCTGACAACACTGGAGAGATGCTATCAATATGTTACATTTATGCATAAATGTATTCCTATGAAAATGAATATGTATGTACATTTCAACTGAATGTCAACAGAAACATTTAAGGAAAGGAAAAAAACATGGTTGGTTATTGAGATATCTTTAATCCAAAACCAACCAAAAGTTGGTAAGTATTCTACACACTCAAAATGCTCATAATTCCAAAACTCACCCCAGCACCCTGATGTTGGTCTCAAAGACAGACACCACAATGTCATTGTCCAGTCGCACATCAGACAGGACTCTTCTCACAGCTGCTTCAAATTCCTCAGTTTTGTTCAAAAGCTGTCGAGAATAACCAGATGCTGCACTCAGGCCACTTGTTGTGCTAAATACAGACCCGGATGGGCCCGCCCTTAAAGTAAATAGGCAAACAGTGTGCTGTATGTGGACTATCTTAATCTAGGGCAAAGCTGTTAAAGTTTAATTGAAGAGAATCAGCTTGCGGGGCAACCAATGGGGCCATCACTCACCACCAGAGTATCCAGTGTGTCAATGAGCGTGAGGGAGAACCTAGGAAAGAACAAGCCAGATACAGTTAGCCACCAGTTCAATTTTTGTCATTTATTTTTTGTATTTAAGCTATTTATATTACTATCTATTTGATTACTGATTACTATTTAATTATCAGTTTTACTGATATGTCCGACAATACACATTGGACAGACTACACTCTTGCACCTATAACTACATCTGAATCCTCTTTCTCTCTCACTCTTCCTCCCCACTGAGTGGAACTCCTCACTCTCTCGCATCCTGTGCAAATTCCTGCCACCTGAGTTCCTTACTTCCCCAGTGCATCGTCCACATCTCCTCTGCTGGGCTCCAGCCCACGCACCCTCCCCCTGCACGTCAGCGGCATCAGCTCATCGGCTGGGTACGCATGGTCCTGGAGAACCGGGACAAACAAACACACACACACAAACACAGGGAGAGAGGCCCAATGAAAATAGCAGTGAAATACACCATTTTCCCTGATCTGATCTGATCAGAGAGAGAGAGAGAGAAATACAAAATACAAATGAAAACACATTTTTTTTTTTTAAAAGTCTAGTCTATGTAGGCTGAAGGCATTCTTGTATTTCAACTGTCTCTTTACAGAGGGTGGTGATCTTATTTGTAATTTAATTTACTGTGTCAATATTTGTTCTCAACCTTTGAAAACCATCTCCAACACAGGGAGAACAAAGCATCTGAGGATGGATTAAGCAAACAGACTAATTCTAAAAAACACTAGAAACATCACCTCAAATTTGGAACTCTTTTGGTTTGAGGGTGAGCAAACCCATGGCCTGCACATGATCTACTGTGCTTGATCACAATAACAACAGTGCCACTATTTCAGCAAATCAAGGAGCCAAATCTCATTCCTGAAAGAGATTAACCAAGAGGAAAGGGCCGAATTTGAACATACCATGTAACTGCGATAAGCGTGGTCAAACATCTCAACCACCTGATCCCTGGGAGAGAAAAGGAGAGGGGGGGGGGGGGTGGAGGGAGGAGAAAATGTCAAACCAACAGTACACATGTTGGTTCTAGCTTCTCTAGAACCAACATTCATTATACTGCCCATACAACATTTGAACATGAGCTCTATCTCACCTTAATTTATGCCTCTCGTCTCGAGACATGCAGTGGACTGGCCTTAGGAAGGCCAGTAGCAGCAGTGGCAGCCATGAAATCTTCATGGATGCAGAGCAGGATTGCCCCAGAGTCCACATGGTTACAGTAACCAAACGTATCAAGGCAGACTGCAGCCTTCCATCCTGCTAGTGAATGCACCAACTCTTACTGAGGCAAAGCTACACTAAGAGTATTCAGCAATTTCAGCATATATGCCTCCACTGCATCACCATCCTCCATATGTGGTCCATCCTGAAGAAACCAAAACTCCCAGATCCAGCAACAGAACTAACCTCTCAGCAATTGCTTGGGCATTCTGAGTGTTCCCAATGTGTAAAACTGTGACAGACAACGTCTTTTATCCCTCTACCAATCTAGAAACTGATCGACCGAATCAGCTTGGAGATAAACACAATAGGCAAGTGCCTCGTCAGCCCAAGTGCCTGACGCTCTTAAGGAACTAGAAATTACCTCACAGGTTTCCTTGTCACACCCAGTCACTGACAGTTTGCTAGAAGCAGCAGCCTATCTTTTGTAAACATGACACGTTGGCAGAAAAACGTTCCACGCTACCAAAATCACCTTGTCTGATAATCTAACAAGGGTTGTAATAAGATGAAAACACTGCTTTCACAAATTAGTTGCTAATTTAGTATCGTAAAATGCCGCTATTGTTCCTTTTGACTTGTGTGTCCAGTTCAACAGAGCAGCATGTCAACGTGAACATTACCTGACGTTTGTCTCAATACAAAACCACGCAATATGACAATGGCACGAACAAGTTAGGATAGTCGAGCAAACTCTTGTAATCTAGTTATCTAATTAGGTAAACAGCGAAGGTTTTCCCACAACATTCCTGGCATTAGCTAATGACAACTACAAGCCAGTTAGCCATTTAGACACCACAAACACATAAGATAGGTAGCGTGCTAGCTCCAGGCTAACACTGTTTGGCCATTAACCTTTAGCTACCGAGCTAGCTTGCCCATTTTTGTATCCAAAACCGATAACAGAGGTGGGTTTCTGTCCTTTCTGCTGAACGACGACTTTTCAGTGTTGTCAGGTCTACAGTCCAGACGATCCTTCAGTTTCTCCAACTTATGTTTATCGTGTTATTTCCTCCTTTCGGTGACAGCTTCTCTCTACCAGCTGTTTGAAGCACAGCAACGTTCCTCTCCCTTTAACGTTATCGAAACGAGCTCCGAAACATATGGATGAAAACTAGACTACAAGGCATCATATGGCTTTGTTCGAACGAAATGTTCTGTTTTTTATTAGGCATCCGTAGCTGCTGGTCAGTTAACTAAACCATGAGCCCCTCACATTAGCCCAGCGGCACACTCAACATAGCTGATAGAACACCGGACGCTGTCCGACAGAGTATGTATACGTCAACATCCGCATCCGGGCACCCACCTGTCATTCATGAATGCGGCAGACCAACCGACCAATCATTTCACTCGTCTGTCTGATCAGGAAACCTGGGTATGATTCAGTGGTTAGTCTTTGTAAAATAATTTGTCAAATCAATTTACACCATTGTAACAAGGTATCCAAAGCACTGAAATAGTATATTTGCCTGGTGGTAGCCAGGTGGTAGACAGACAGTTTTGGACATGTCATCAAAGGACTGACAGGGAGAAGAACCAATGTCAAAAATATACCAGAGAATGGAGAACTGCCACTCTCGGAAAACTTCCGGTTTCTGAACTGGTTGCAGTTCCTTCTGTGGTTCCACATGAGGGCGCTCGTCCACGAGTGCAGAATGCATGGAGGTCTATGGAGCTGTACCCCTCAAAATCCACTTTTCTCGGGATATAATTTTTTTTTCAAGTAATTTGAATATTGTATTCGAAAGGGGAGGCATGGAAAATACACTTGGTTGAGTATTATATTTAGTATTATAATTATATTGTCACATTGTTCTAAAAAGCCTTTCAAACGTGTCAATGACGTCACTCATTAGCACAATGCTAGCGTGTTATGGGCAACAACGACCCAACCTGTAAGAAAACAAAAGGACATAAGTACTCGTTCATTCAACTTTTGACCAATAACCCATGTTGAAGTTATACAAACTGCAATCAAATCTGAGATTTGTCAACGACAATCAGGTGAAAGAGACAAATTTAGCCGTCTAGCTCCATTGGCTCCCATTCATTCTGCACTCATGGCGATCGCCCCCAGTGGAAATCTGGTGGAACTGCAACCAAAATTCGGTACAATGGGACCTAATACGGAGTGGCCAGGCTCTCCGTAGACGGGCTCTGAATATACTCAGAAGGAGTTACCTAGCGTTCATGGGCTTCGAAAAAAACTTTTTCCGAGTGAAAACATTATCATTCCGCGTCATTCACGTCACGTAATGTGTGAGTCAGAGGTCGGAAACTGGGGCTAGATTTTGCTAACAGAGTTGCCCTTATTCTACACTTCAAAATAAGGATATCTGCTCACATGACTTGGTCTCATGACCTGCACATGCTGTGATGTCAACAACGGAGCAGGAAGAAAGAATCCTGAATCAGCAACACTGGTATTCAGTGATCTGTCTCTCTTCAATCTGAGGGACACCCTGCACTGAACTGGACAACAAGATCGCAGACTGAAAAACGTGTCAGAAGAGTGAGTAGGTAGGGGTTGTGTTTTATTTGGTGTGGTTGGTCAGTCTTGAAGTCGAACTGTTTTAAGACACTCAATTTAGGGTTATATTGTTATTGTAATAGCCATAGCATTTCAAGACACATTTTAAGACAAGCAACCCCGTCCACTGTCACAGTCTTTTTGGTGTACCCGTGTGCGTGTGTGTGTGTGTGTGTGTGTGTGTGTGTGTGTGTGTGTGTGTGTGTGTGTGTGTGTGTGTGTTGAACTTTTTTCCGTAGTAGTTCCTCTGAAAAATGACTCATGATGGCAAAAAGCTTACAGGGCTTGTAGCTGCAACATTCACACCCCTCACACCAAAAGGGTAAGTTGCCACATCTTGATGGTGTAACATTCTTGATGAGAAAGAATTTTGAATGTTATATCCCATCCTTCTCTTCTTATCTCCTTTGTGTCAAGTGAGGTTAATCTCTCAGTGATTGGACAATACATTGACTTCTTAGTCGAAAAGCAGGGTGTACGGAAAATCTTTGGTGAGTATTACCTTTAACAGGGCTGCGCTGTTTGTGATTAATTGTATTAATTGTGTGGAAAACAGCGGTGTAAACGGCAACTGCAGCATATATATTTCTTTGTTTTACGATCATCTCGTTGTCAGTGAATGGAACCACAGGTGAGAGTCTGTCCCTCTCTGTGGACGAGAGGAAACAGCTGGCAGAGGCATGGTGTCAAAAGGGCAAGGGAAAGTAAGTCACATTACATCAGGTTTGCAGAATTCTCACCAGTGGTCGTGGACTGAATCTGAGCCTTGCATGATATGGTTTTACAGACTCGAAGATGTGATTGTGCACGTTGGCTGTTCAAGTCTCAAGGATTCTCAGGAACTGGTAAGAACAGGATGTGCCTTCAGTCAGACATTCGCAAAAATGTCTAGGTCTGATATTCTGTATGTACTCTAAACTAACTATTGCACACACAGGCACGCCATGCTGTTGAAGCAGGGGCTGATGGGATTGCAGTTATCTCTCCGACCTTCTTTAAACCGCCCAATGCTGGTATGATGCCTTCATTTCTATATTCACATACATACTTGCTCTCATCTTTTTTGTTTATTTGTGGTGTGGACAGATTTATATATCCTCTCCCCCTAGCTTCACTGAGGCTGTTTCTTCAGGAAGTTGCTGCTGCTGCTCCTGCTCTCCCATTCTACTACTATCACATCCCTAGCATGACAGGGGTTCACTGTGAGAACACTGCCCTCCTGTACTTACTCAGAGCTCTTATCCATAAGTGCTCATCCATGGGTGTTAGTTTTTGTAGCATTCTGCGTGTAGTAATGATCAGTAGATATAAAGCATTAAAACAAATTCTGAATCTAATTCACAAACATTTATTTCAGCTGTGAGCTACAGCATTCAAACAAGAGCTTATTGATCTTTTTTTGTCTTCTGATCTCAGTGCTTGCATTAGATGTGGTGGAGGGAATCGAGAAAGTGATCCCATCGTTCAGAGGCCTGAAATTCAGCGGCAGTGACCTGTTAGACTTTGGCCAGTGTGTTAGTTGCAGTCCTGGTCACTGGACACACTTGTATGGAATGGATGAGGTATTTTGTTCCTACAGATCAGCTTACTTCATGGTCATTTCTCCAGTGTGTTTTACCATTTGAAGCACCTTTAGTTTAGTGCCTTTGGTAAACAATTACTTGGTTAAGTCTTGTCCTGTCTATCAGGGCAGCATGTCCCAAGACAACATGCATCTGGTTTTCAGGACCAACGCTATTACCTGCTACTCAGCTACCTTTGTTATCAAAACAGTTTTATGACCATACGATTTATTTTATTTATTTTTTATTTTTTCATTTGTAGCAACTGCTGGCAGCTCTTGCCATGGGAGCAGATGGTGCAGTGGGCAGGTAAGGCAGCAGCTCTCACAGTGCATGTAAACCTGTGAAAGTCAAGTTATGTTTAAGGTCTATTTAGTTCAGACATGGAAATGGAGAATTATTTGTGTAACCATTACACATCTTTTAGAAATGCTCAATGTATTCACATCAAGTGAAATTTCAAGTAAATGTTCAGTTATTTCTTCTGCTCCAATATTTATTGTAGATAATGTATATGAAATTGATCATTTTACAAATTGGCCTAACCATAGTTGTCTGATCTCATCAATCAGCACATACAACTATATGGGAAGTACCATGAACAAAGTTCTGTGTGCCTTTGACAAGGGAGACCTGGAACAGGCCAGGAAATTACAGGTAACCGTTCTGTTAACTTGCTAAACTCAGATTTATTTCTGTTTACGTGCATATGTACAATGTTTGTATGGGATTTCTGGATATATTAAAACATTGAATGATATTTGTGTTTGTATTTTAATCCAGAGTTGTTTCTTTGTTAAAGTTTCAGATGCAGGAGATTATTCTGTTTGCAATAAAGCAAGGTAAGTGGCATTGTAGTTGTTGTTTGTATGAATATTTGAATGCAATGCAGAAAGCTCCATACTTTGCATTCACAAATGATCTTATGTATATCCATGTCTTCTGCATGTATCTACATGCCAGTTTATTTTGTGTCTTCACATTCATGAGGGGGCAGCTTGGGGTGTGTGTTTGAATGGATCAACAAAATGTGCATCTTGCTTATGTGTGCAGGGTTCAACCTTGCCATGAACAAGCAGCTAATGAGTGAGATGTCTGGAATATCTCTGGGGCCTCCACGTCTCCCTCTCATACCCTGTGATGTGACAAAAGCTCAGGTTGTGGTCCAGAAAATGTACTCCGTCCTGGGTGAACAACAATAATGGTTTAATGATGGCATTCCCAGGCGCATTACCTCCAGTAATACTCTACTTTATGGACTTGATTACTTGAAAATAGAAAATATATTTTTACGTGGCTTTTGTTTTGTTTTTCAGTGTGTAGATTGTGTTCATTTTGTTTCTTCATGAAAGATGCCAGTGTTAATGGTAATGATAAACAATCAGGCAATGACTGATTATATTAGGGATTTCACTGTAAAGGTCTTTTTTAAAGGGAAAATGTGCCATGTAAAACATCTAATGTATTCTGTTTTAACTATGGTAAGTCAGTATTTCAGAAATTTCATTTTTGACACTCATACGTTTCTACCTGAAAATTAACTGTATTTTTCAAGAACACTTTAATACATTTCAGTCACTTACAAAAGAGGTTTACACAGCAAAATAAACATTCCAAAATAGTATCTTGTATCTTTCTCATAAATAATGTTTCTGAGTGTGTTTGTGCTGTATGTAAAGTATGCAAACACATCCGTTTGGAATATTTTTCTTTTCTCTTATCACCTAAACTGTAGGGCCCTCATGTCCAATGTTTTGATGTGTTTGGGAGTTTGGGACTCACTAAGGAATAGTGAGTCTGATCATGTGATTCACAGTGACCCGAGATTCAAATGACCTCACCCTCATTCCTACCATCGTGCTGGTGTTTGCTTGTGTGTGTATATGTATGTATGTGTGTGTGTGTCTTTGAGTTACACAGAGCTGTTTTGTGCAGGAGCAAATTGGGCAGCTTCGTCCTGTTTTCTTTGGCTTACCCACACCACAAATCTCAGAGCCACGCATTCCAAGTCGGGTACACAGTCAGGCGCACTTGAAATCCTCTTTGCAAGAATGACACTTATTTTTCATTTTGATTCTAGACACGTGAATACTATGGCCCTACGGATGTTTCAAAGTAACGTGAACAACAAGAATGTGTAAGATGTGCTTTGCCTATTAACCGGGTGTTTAGATAGCCAGATGTGTGTCTGGCAGGTGATGTAGAAGAATCAAGCAAACATGAAAGAGGGAGGAAAGGGTTTGTGGTTTTGGCAGCCATCAGTCAAGAATTTGGCTGCAAAAGTAAGGGCCAAGGGGTTGGGGGAACACTGGCATGAAGAAAGTTGGAGCTTTCTGCTCTCGCCAGTCTGTCCGCAGGGCTGCTCTTGGGTTGAGTACAGAAGCATGATCTGCCTGTCACTGTGGCTGTGGTGGACCTTGCTGAGGGGCTCTTGTCAGACAGAAGAAACATGGCCGGTTATACTGGGTCAAGGTCAGCCATGTGGAGTGGGCATAGAAGGAGTGTGTGGAGCTAACCTCACATGCGTGACTGAAGAAGAACAAGCTTCTGCCACAGGAGTATGTACAAGTAAGTTCACTATACATACAATCTTGAGGCTTGGACTGTTGCATATATATGAACTGCCTGAAACTGTTTTTTACATGTCAGATTTGTAATATTATTCCTCCTTTTGTCATGGGAGTGTGTTTACTGTGGTAAACATTCAGTATATTCAGTATATAGATTGCACAATAGTAGCAGACATCTGTTGATTAATACTGGCTTACAGAATCAAATAGGGACACTAAGAGAAATAATGGATGACTGGATTTATTCCCATCCATCATTAATTTGTCCTATTATCCATTCAGTATGTATAGCTTCACATTGATCCCATCTTGTCATAGCACCACTGGATACAGACTGTGTCCCCTGCACCAGCGTGCAGTGTCCTCCAAACAGACGTGTGTGCCCCGGCGGGTATGTGACAGAGCCGTGTGGATGTTGCCCACATTGCGCTCGCCAGCAGGGGCAGTTGTGTGGCGGCCCACACTGGAGCAGAGGCTACTGCGACCGAGACCTCACCTGCTCCCAGATCACTGGCCTCCTGCCGGCTACACCCCCACAGACTGGAGTCTGCAAAGGTATGAGGTCGACTAAGGTCCTCAACAGTACGGCACAATAGTACAACCAATGGTTCTCACTACCATAGTAATAGCAGTAACAATCGTAATGCAATCATCTTTAAATTGCTGTACAGAGCTAGTTGAAAGTATGTCTGCTTGTTCAGAATTCTCTCGGCTTTACAGAGATATTACCACTTTAGAGATAGACCAAAAATAACCTACCTCAGTGGTTTTGGAACTACATACTTGTTTGGTACTACATATTACTGTGTATGTAAAGACCAATTATCACAGGTGTCAAGGTGTATTCATGCTCCAGCTGAATTTACATGGTTATATTCCCTTGAAACTGTATTCTGATTGTAGGCCTAGTAATGCCAGATGCAAATAGCCGCAATCGCAGAAATATGATCTGTGGTAACTGAATATGCAAAGCAGAAATGTGTTTCCTCTGCCATTACCCAGTGCTTCCAGGGCATCAGACGGACTTCCTTGCCGACCCGTTGTGCCCGTTGGTGGCAGGTTGCAATGTGAGGTTCGGAACTTGTGACTGCTACTCTGTCCAGACATGCCACTTGGCTTTTTCCTATCAAAGCCTGGAGGACTGTCTCAAGGCCATGAAAGGTATAGCGTCCAATGAACGACCTCTTATTTTTCAAGATAATGAGTCTCACAGCCTCAGTCAGTGGACTTATAAACTATATAGATATAAATGTTGCACACTGTCCACACTTTGGTTTCAGTTCTGTTCTTGTTCTGTTGTTGATATTTGAGCTCAACCACCTATAAAATGACATCCCTCCCATCCAGAAGCATAGTGGAATTGTTAATAGCTTGGTCTGAGCTGCCATGTTTTTATTTCTGGTTTATAGAGCTAGTTCTGGTAATAGTTAGTTAGTTAGTTAGTTAGTTATTGGAGGCTTATTCCAAAGTCATGGAGCACACTGACGACAGGTACCTCAGGGTATTTTTCTGGAGTATGTTTTTGGGGCCTTTTGCCTTCATTCAGATAGGACAGTGAAGAGTGACAGGAATGGGGAGAGATGGGATAGAGAGATGGGGGTGGGATCAGGAAATGGCCACCGGTCAGACTTGAGCCCAGGTCCCCATGGGCACTTGGACCCAAATGTGGTATGGACACTGCAGTTGCTTGCACTACAGTTCCCCCAGCTTCAGAGTACTTTTAATGAAAATCTGCAGCAATATAGATTGTATAGCCTGAACCTTCAAAAGACGTTTTGGGTCTGAAAAACAGATACATTTGCATTTCTCTAAAGTAGATGAATACTACTGGATTATGGATGGAGAGGAAAGTGAAGACCGTGAAGAGATGGAGGAGGAAGAGGAGGAGGAAGAGGAGGAGGACTGCACAGAATGGAACTGTGAGGTGCGGGAGGGCCGGTGTGTGTGCGGGGAGAGGAGCTGTGATCCTCAGATTCAGCCACTGTCCGAGGAAGCATGTCAGGACCTTCTGTTGGGTGTGTAGAACGGTTTAGTTCATGTTTCACTATCTCAGCTATATGGAATGTGATGAAAAGACATAAAAGACCCATGGGTTTTCAATTATTTTCAAACATTCACTGAGACTCATTTTTTTCTCATAATGTTTTAGCATGCACTGAAAACAGAAAACCTTATAGGAAAAAACAGACTGAAATGCATGTGTGAAATGACCGAATGTTATTTCTCTCTCTCTCTCTCTCTCCCCCTGGAAATCGACTCATATATCATTCTTACATTTCCTCCTCAGTGCAAGCCAACTGCAGCAATGTCACTTGTCCTGAACTTCCAGTTCCCTCCTGCTCTGAGGATTCAATATTAACTCAGCCCTTCATCCTGCCTGGCAGCTGCTGCCCCCTTGTGCCTGCTCTGTGCACTTGCGTCTTTGAGAACTGCAAAACACCCCTTCCCACCTGCCCCCCTGGCCAGCAATTTAAGAACACTGTCAAGGCGAATGGGTTTCCAGGTTCTTGCTGTGACTCATATTTATGCGAAAGTTCTGAAGAAGAAGAAGATCCACAAGACTCGTGAGGAGATTGCATTAGTTTGTCTCAGACGAGTATAGATATGAGTCTCCCATGTGTGTTTGCTCTATGGCGTGTCTAAGTTGAATACAGCTGTTAAAACGTTTAAATGTGACCACTTTTTCTCAAATTCATACCTTTTTCGTGTTTATCACAATGAACAAAACTTCAAACTTCATGAACAAGACATGATTTCTCATAAAACGTGTTCAGTTTCTTGTCTGAAGCCTTTATCATTTTATATAAACAAGGTTATACAGTATTTGCATCGAAATGTGCATGTACTGTATAGGCAAAATGTTGATGTTGATGCCAATAGCTGTCACTGAAGAGATTTGTGTTCTCAGAGAGAGCCTGATAGAAGAATGCAACAATACATTTTCCATACCCTGGCATCGCAAAAATAATTCGGTGGAAATGCATGGATTCCAGTTGCTGCTACTGGAAGAAACTGGAATCCATGCATTTCCACTAAATTATTTTTGGAATCTGATCCCTTATCATACCTGTTCATTCTTACTCGTTGCTCGACTTATTGTGACTAAATTCAAGATGGCTGCAAACGCTAAACTTCGTGAAGATACTGTCTGTATAAATCGTCTTGTAAGTAAACTACCAGTGCTTTTTCAAAGTTCTCAATGTCTCGTTTTAAATGTCAGGGCCCTCGGAAGTCTACCAATGAAGTGTGGAGATACATTGAGCCTCATAAATGGGTGTAAAACAGTGATTTATTTGCATGGCTAGCCCGATGCCGAAGCACCACTATTGAAAAAGCTGTTGGTAGCATCAGCTAACTAGCGCCAGATTTTGGAGTGCAGGGGACAAGCCGAGATGGGCTATGAGACATACGTTCACACTCGGTATCATGTTTCAATACACTTTAGGTCAATATCACACCGGAATTCTCCTTTAACAGCTCCATATTTCTATGAATATTCCTCTATCGCAATTTTTAGTAAACAGTAATGTATGCGTGCACACACACAACACACACACACACACGCAATGAAACACAGATGGTGAGAGTAATAGCAAAGTTATGGGCTCAAACTAAACCATTTAATGGTGCATTGAACTTCAAACATTTTCCTTGAGGAGGATGACCCCAGACCCCCCTATGCAGGCACGGATTAAACAAATATGGGCCCCTGTGCACAATATCAAAAAAGGCCCCCCCTCCCCCTGACCGCGACGCGCGCGGGCGCGTTTGCGCATGCGCGTGCAAGTGACTTGCGCATGCAGCCAGCGCTACTCTCTTTTCTGTCGCTGTGCAGGCTGGTGCACAATTTCACACAATGAAAATGTAGTACATTATGTCATATATGATAACTCAGGCCCACACAGAAATGAATTCCAGCAGCTGTTTTTATTATTAGGCTGTAATCTCCCTTTGCTGTCCAAACAGTCTACAACAACATTTTTCACTAAACGGACCGGACACAGTTGTCATATCTGACGGACCGGTAGCAGGGACGTTGATAGTATTTTGTGAGAGGTGGTGCTGATCATATTACGGGGGGTTCGGGGGTGTCTCCCCCTGGAAAATTTCCAAATTCTGGCTGTTAAATATACCCTTTTAACGCAGTTTGGAAGGGGCATACAAACTTTAACAGAGCAAGCAGGGCCTGTTTTCTGTCTGACTCAGGTGACGTGAACATTGGCTACCTGTATGATAAGGTTTTCACTTCACTGCTGCTTGACACTACCTTGCATGGAGACATATTTCACGTTAACAGTGGAGATGTTAGCAAAACTATAGCGTTTGGTAAATGGAGATGCAGATCATCTCCCTAATTAATTTCTTTGCGCAACAGCCCACATTATGCGCTCACTCCAGCGAGACGAGTGAAATAAGTGTAGGCCTATCTGTCATCGCCATTTGCTACGATATAAGCTACTGTTAGGCCTACAACAAGTCGCGATTTATTAGGCTATCCAATCGCTATGCTGTTTTCACGAACATTGCAGGAATCCACTTCATTCACCTACCCACGAGTGGTTCAGTTTCACTTTCGCAAACACGCATACATACATTGAATGAGCACTCATAGCCTACCACTTCCACCTAATGTTATGCCTCTATATTTTATGAATTAAGAAGTATTTATTGATCAGGAAAACATTTAGTTTATTTTTCTTTCGGTCCGCGGTTCCATAACACCATTCAGTTGTGCCGCAAATTAACAGACAGAAGCACCAGGCATAATCTAGCCTAAATTCATGGCAATTTTTTTTTTAATCCGAGGGCCCCAATTGGCTGAGGGCACGTGCACACTTGGCACAAGCCATGATCCGTCCCTGCCCCTATGAGTCTATCCTAGCAGGTCTACCCATATAGGGCTAATAATCTGGTTATCTACTATTCATAGCCTACTAAAATATTTGCACGTGGTTTATGGGTTATGAATGTAGGCCTACATTTAATAGTTTGAGCCTGACATATAGGTCTGATGACATGCCAGGAGTTTGATGACTTACCAGTGGTTTTCAAAGTGGGGGCCGCGAGGGGATGCCAGGGGGTCCTCAGCAAGTTGGAAAGAAAAATAAAAGCAACAAATAAATACATTTGAAAAATTGTAAATATACCCATTACTATGAGGCTTGTTATACAATGCCATTATAATAATTTGTCGCATATCTGAACATTATTTTCCATGATAATGACTGGGAATAGTAGAGTGATAGCTCTCATATAGCAGAAAGCCCCAAATGTAATTTTACACACTGTATGCTCCATCACAAAGTGCTTGTGGCTAAAATAATTATTAGGATTAGCTTAATGTATTTTTAAATTTGCCGTAGTATTGTCGATGGGTTTAATAACACATCAAGGGGTCCTTGGCCAGAACCTAGTGGTATTTGGGGGGCCTTTGTCAAGGAAAAGTTTGGGAACCCCTGACTTAGACTATTTGCTGTTTGCCATACAAGGCATGAGAAAGTGAGTAGAAGAGTATCAGCACTCTGATTTGTTTTTATGTTATTTATTCAAGACTAAAGTTTGTGCAAACAGCGTTTATCAAGGTGCATGCCATACAAGGCAGTCATAAAAAATAACATAAAAGACACATGGACATTGCTGAAATTCTGAAGCAGCGCCTATATTTAGGCTAAGTCTAAAGCATTTAATGTTTATTATTTTACAAATAAAAGTCTGCAGAGATGGTCCTGAATATGTAGGCTATATCGGATTCCTTTTGACACATTCGAAACACCTTGATCTTATGAACGTGGGAACTGAATGAAGGCAAGTAACATCAAAAATGATCGTGCCAACCGGACCGTTTTGAACAGTGCACCAAATACAGTCCATGTATTTCCGGCCAGCTCAGCGCGTCCAGAGTGTCGTCTGACGTGCTGTAATCATCCAGCAGTCACTAGTGTGGATTGTATGAGTGACAGTTAGATAGATTTAGGTGAGGACATCAGCTTTAAGATGGTGTTGCTTACTATGATTGCCCGTTTGGCAGATGGCCTCCCGCTTGCTGCCTCCATGCAAGAAGACGAACAGGTAACGTTACAACACGGCTTTCAATTCTCGCAACACTCATTAGCAAATGAAACGTCAGCTGTCTGTCTGTCTGTCTATGCTAGTAGCAGTCCGGCTAACAAGCTAATCACTAAAGAGACATCATTATTTCATTTGTGTCATTTGAGTCGTTGAAATACTATAAAATGTCTGTGCACGAGTTGAGTGTGGGTGTAATGTTATTACCGAAGCTAGATAACATCAGATGTTAGCCACAGTTCTAATGAAACTATTAGCGAGCTAACTCCTACTACCTGTGATGAGGTGTCACTGTCAATCTAAATAGACAGGCTTACACATAGTTTTGCTAATGATATCGTGTTGTGTTTGTCCTTCACTAATTAATATATAGAGAGATTGATGTAGACGGACGGTAATTTATTTATGTTATGATGTTATGTTCAGTGATGCGCAGTGTGCCTAAACTAACCCACACAGGTCTAGTAATATTGTAGCTTCGGAATAATATTCCCTATTTAATACTTAATAAGCCCAATATTCAAGGATCTAATATGTTTTTTCTTGCTTCCCCTAACCGCTTCCAATTAGGGGAGTGAAAAGGTTGGTGAATGTCTAGTTTTTTCTGTTGATCAAATCAGACTGACTAAATACTGACCTCATGCGAGCATATCTAGGTGTTTAAGCCATCTGCATCGCTTGTGAACTGGTCCACTGTACAACCAGTTTATTTTAATTTTCTTCTGTGTAGCTCGGAAGAGACCTGCAGCAGTACCAGGCCCAGGCCAAACAGTTGTTTAGGAAACTCAATGAACAGAGTCCCAATCGCTGCACTTTGGAGGCAGGTTCCATGTCCTTCCAGTGAGTCAAACGGATAGATTTATACTTAACAGGAACTTACAGAATTAATCATTGTGTCTTTTTTTTGTCTTACAAATAATGCAACACACTTTCAGAATTTTTAATTAGTATTTTCCCATCCCTCAAGACTGTTTCTAATTTCTCATCCCTTTTAGCTATGTTATAGAAAAGGGGGTGATCTATCTAGTGCTGTGTGAGGCAGGTTTCCCTAAAAAGCTTGCCTTCGCATATTTGGAGGACCTGCAGGCTGAATTCCACGAGCAGCATGGAAAGAAAGTCCCCACCGTGTCCCGACCATACTCCTTTATTGAATTTGGTGAGTCGTTTAAAGGGCATCGTGTGACAAATGACATGTCCAGGAAGAATGGTGTTTCTCATGTTCTATGTTGTGACATCATTCTCAGACACCTACATCCAGAAGACCAAGAAGTCGTACATCGACAGCCGAGCCCGTAGAAACCTGGGGAACATAAACACGGAGCTTCAGGACGTGCAGCGGATTATGGTGGCTAATATAGAGGAGGTCCTCCAGCGAGGAGAAGCCTTATCTGGTAATATTCAAACCCATGTCCAAAGGCGCTGGGTATCTCTACCTACCCCATGATTCTCTATATCAGGAGGATACAGATGCCATGATGTAATACATCATATTGCATCACAATACCATAGATAGTGATCACAATAATACTGCTGACAGTAATAATACAGCAATAGTAAGAACAAGAACAAATGAGGGGAACCTTGAATATGATAATAAAAGACATGAGGCTGTAATTTAGTCACACAATCCAACAACAGATATAATCATAAGGTCAAAGCTTTCCTAAAGTTATCCTAAAAAATCCAAAATGTCATACAGTATATTGGTAATATGATATGCCCTTCTCACAACACAGTATTTGAAAACACTTGACGTATAATTCCTTTTTTCCAAACTTTACAGCTTTAGATTCAAAGGCCAGCAATTTGTCCAGCTTGTCAAAGAAGTACCGTAGTGACGCCAAGTACCTGAACACTCGCTCCACTTACGCCAAGCTTGCTGCCGGTGGCGTCTTCTTCATCATGCTCATAGTCTACGTCCGTTTCTGGTGGCTCTGAAGAGGGGGAAAGACAAAGGAGAAGACAAGAGTTCACGAGGAGGATGACCCGACTGTAGGAGAAAGCGGGGACGTCCACGTCCATCCAGGCTGTTTCAAAACAAAGTCCCCTCTCTCTCTCAAATAGAAGAAGAAAAGAGACTGATTTACACCCTATCCTTTACTGTGCAGCATACATTTTTTGTAATGTAATCATTATGGTTATAGAGTTTTATTAACAAAGCAGAAATACCCTTTGTTCTTACCTGAAGTGATACACACACTATATGTGTGTGTGAGAGTATGTGTGAGTGATCGAGTATGCTTGTGCACTTGTGTGTATGTTTATATGTGTGTTTCGGAGAAAGACAGTTTCGCTACAGAGGAAACTTGTTGTGCTTTCCCTGTGCTGTTTAATCAAGAAATGGTATGACTGCATCCCCACTCAACCGTAATATATCATACTGCAGCACTCTATAATATTCTTAACCCCATTTGCCCTAAGATGGCCTGAGGGATATAGTTGATTCTTAATTCTGTGCTTATTGTCCAATTCTGCCCCAGTTGGCAGACCAGACAAGAATGGCTTTGATGAACAAATTGACTAATGCAGTTCAAAGGTCACTCTGTCACATCATTGGGCTATGGTTGAGATGATCAGCTGACTGTACTCTTGCTTCCTGAGTAGGGTTGTTCAATCAGATTGTTTACACAACTGAAAACTCCATGTACAAAGTACAGATTTGGTTCAGGTTTTGCACATCGGCTGTTTTAGGCTTGAGGCTATGGAAGTCCTTACTTTACAAGTCCAGCTGAAATAAAGTTGTCTGTCTGCCCGAATGTTTGCTTTTTTCATTGAAAGACACACAACTGGTTAAACATGACGTTTACTGGCAGAGTTAGCGATATGCTGTATCTGATTGGCTTAACCCTGTAATGCGCACCGTTGTGTGCTCTTCTGTGGACTTCAAACTAAGTGAAAGGTCACAGTAATCCTTATTACGAGAGCAAAACTGTCATTGTTAAAGATTGTGCGCCGATTATTGCTGGTTAAACCTTCAGAGATTTGGGAGGAAACCTCATTAATAAAATCAGAAAACGTGAAGCCGGTTTTATAGCAGGAAAATGAGAGACTACCCGTTTTCAGAATAAACACTCACAAAGAAGTCTGTTGTTAGCACGTGAACCTGGTTATGACCACTTATAGCCATCAGAGGGAGCACTTTACCAACATAACCTGTGCTAAACTCATAGGCTAAACTGCCTTCGGCTTTTGGTTTGTTGAAGCTACCACCGAAGGAACTGCCTTGTGTGATGCACCTCCGGAATGGCCCTCTGTCTCTAACGTGTCTCTTAATATTTAGCAACAAACATGATAATCGCAGTGTGCATCGCAGATTGATAGTGGTGCTCTTGAGGAGGGAAGGACACTCAAAACAAGGCGCTGTGGTCCTCTTATTCCACCAGTTTTGGTGAATTTGTACAGGAAGTGGGCACAAGAAACGAGAAACAGCCGGGGGTAGCGTGCAAAGCTAACCACAGGGCACTGAGCAGGCTCAACTTTTCACCTCTCGGTTTCATGTGGCTTCAAAGGAAGTCTGTTCAGTCTGACCTGGTGCTCAGGGGTCTAGTACTTCTAACCTTTTTGTTTCTGTCAGGAGGCTCAGATGCTGAAGCATTAAAGAGCACTAAAACAAGTGTGGTTGAGGGAGAAAACAAACGTTTGAGCACCAAAGCAGGCCTTTTTTTTAATGAAGGCGAAAACAAAAGGAACGTCAGTGAATTTTATTCCACATACTGGCTCTTCTTTTACTTTTACTCTTGTTCCTTGTTAACATGCCTTCTGGAAAGCTTAGTAGCATGGAAAGTAAGACACATGTATCACTTTCACCCACAAATGTACTCGGCACTCACTATGAATAAACAACAAGGTCCTTTTACATTCAGGAAAAAAATCACCTGAATCAATTCATTGTTCACTGTCCTTTTAAAGCTGTTGGTGTTGGTACTCAAGTAGACTCCCACATCCCTGAGTGTACTGAAAATGTCTTGCAAGCTTTATCTTTTTTCTCCTTAAAATTATTTTCCCTTTCTGAGAACCTCTGCCCTTTCTCATCTACCACACAAAATACATTAACCTGTCAAATGTAGGCTGACCAAGGGCAAGAGAATCAGTGTGTGTAACCTACATGTCACAGGAGCTGTTTATGGCATGTTTATAGGAGTGCTACAAACATGTCTGCAGCTGAAAAAGAGGAAGAGAAGGCGGTTCTTTTGAGATGAAGTTAGACACACCATCCAAAAGAGAAAGGGGGAAGGCACTTTGGTTAACAAAAAATGTGCTCATTTTGATATGAGCTGCTTATAAGACACAGAAAGAGGTAGCTTGCTGCTTGCTAGTTTTTCCCTTTTCCTTCTGAGTTTCCATGGCAGCAGGGGGTGCGTGACAGTCATGTGAAAAGGAAGCTGATTGGATTAAAATACTTTGTGTGATCAGGGGTCAGGGATACCGCACACACACTAAACACACCATAAACTGATTATACATACACACAGACACACTATATTTCATGCAGACAGACCTCACGCATCGCAGAGGACACAAGTAATAACTAACAAATATAGCATACAGTAGTCTGTCTCGACACAGTGACACACCGTCACACACACAGTCACTCTTATCTTGCTGGCTGTTCCAGAGCTAGCTCAAATTAACATGTAGGCCTACTGTAGTAGTGATTTGAAATGAGCTGTGGATTGAGCCTTAGAGTAGACTACATTGACTCAGACTGTCCTGTTTGGCATACAGTACTGCACAAACTGGGGATTAGAAGCCATGTGTTCAGCCTGAATCATAATGAACTGGCACCGCATGAGGACTAGGCTCAGCCAACAGACTGGGAGATGGAGAGTCTTTTATTTTAATCCGCTGTTGCACCATTGTGCGCAAACACAGACCGAATTCTGACTCACTACAAATTATGTGTTGCTAACCAAAGGAGACTAACTTTGTGGTCAGAATTATACCCTATGCGTAGAGATGTATATGTATTTATATTCTTACAGATCTGTAAATGTTTGTGTCTGTGTGGTGTGTTAATTTGCAATGTGTCTTGATGTGCAATGTGAGACACAATAGTGAAACGGCTCAACTAACTGCACAGCAGTTGTTTTCCCTGTCCTTTTGAAAAGAACTTGGAAGGACAGACAGTAACTTACAGCACTGGGAAAACAGCTTTCCTGCTCCATAACCTGTTGTCATTATGTACATAATGCCTAATGTGATCTTAAGCTAAGTTTGGTTCTGGTATAAATTGCTAGTCACTCAGAAGCAATAACAATTCAGCCCACTCTTCTCAGCATTTAAATCTCTTTCAGGCTGTTATTCAAATATTTATTCAACCATCCACATATTTAAACAGCCATCGACACTTTCAGCATTACAGTGCTTTGTTAAATGGCCTTCCTCTTTCCCTTCTGTCCCACTTGACGATGAGCTGTTCCATGGATGATGATCTTTTATCATCTCACAGCTTTACTGATGCCCCCTGGCACCCCCTTGTTCCTCATCTCTCACGCCTTCCATCTCCCAAGCACAGAGAGGTGGCAGCTGTATGGCAGTGGACAGAGGTTGTAAAAAAGCAGGGGTCTGAAAGAGGAAGTTAGGCGGGGGACTGTGTGAGTTATTGCCCCCCAGCGCACACATCGGGGCCTGGGAACTGTCCTCTTCTCACACAGGGTACTGGACCAAGCCTGGGAGATGGACGTGGTGTCTTCACCTGCCACTGTATCGCCTAAGCCCTCCTGTGAGTGATGACACACCATAAGTTGCCTTACAGAAAGGTAATTCACAGTCCGACAGTGCCTTTGCCTTTTTCCAAGTAACAAGGACAGGGGGACGAGCTAACCACATGCCTGACTGCAACCACAACAACATGCTAATATCCTGTGTATTCATTTTAAACCTCATGTTTCAGGGTCCCTGGCAGGCTTAAAAAGGTCACACCTTGTAGTCAAACCATGAGAGGTAATGGTTTGACACTTAAGTTGAGTAATCAGGGGATTCACCTGGGCCTGGCAATAGCACCTACAACTATCCGATGAGATGGTGCTGCTTCTGGGTTTATTAATAGTGTCCTATCTGGAGAGGTGTGCTCCTTCATCTGAGGCTGTGTGCGTGAGTGTGTGTGAGAGAGAAAGACAGAGAGAGAGAGAGAGAGAGCGGGTGTGAATACCAGCCATGCCTGTCCTCTAGCAGCTCGTGAATTTATGACACAATTAACCCCCGTGCTGAAGAAATGCCATGCACACCCACTTTGCACTTTCCCTGTGTCTCAAACTCAACACAGAGCCCTTTTAGGCACACACTTATGTAGGACCACAAGTACTCAACGTACACGTCAACTCAACACGTACACACAACAGGGCAGTTAGATATTAACAATAAGCCAGTGCCTTGAAATCAGTCATCCATACTCTAGGTCAATTAATATTATATGCTTTGAAAAACAAAGTCAGTTTTGACTTTCTTCTCAGTAAAAGTCCTTCCCATCCAGCCCCAACCTGCACATACACACAAGACTTCACAACGAATAACAACCACACAGAGGTTTCATACACCATGAGCTGAAACATTTACATTACATTTATTCATTTAGCGGATGACACATGAGATAGAAGTGTACCAAGTAGGCCAACAGCACCATATAAGCAGTAAATAGGTGAGTGGGCAGTAGTTTGACAGAACACTCTATATATAGCATAAATAGACATCATAACTGCATAGCTAACAACTAAACAGCATAGCTACACATGAAAGTTAAGTTGTTGGTTTAGTAAAATGATGGAGGATGGAATGAAAAATCTCTTAAAAATGTCTCTTGTTGTGGAAGGAGGTCACAGAGTATGGTAAATGAGTTTGACCTGGGTCTACTGTTGGGGGCCAGAGGGACAGGACACAGATTCAGCTGTAGAGAGGAGGAGGGAAGGTCACAGTGAACTTCAACTCCAAGCGATATACCATACCGCGAGACTGATACACACACATGTTATTGCAGTGTGCTTTTACACGACCCTGCCGCTGACCCCCAGAGCTCCACGCGTTGTTGCTCGTCGCTCACTCGTCCCGGGTACATTAATTCTGTACAGTGCAAACAGACCTTGACCCTCAGGAGTTGGCGATCCAGGCCTGCTGGTCGCGGCTGGTCCCATGCTTTACGTCTTCAGGTTGCTTGGTCATAAATATGCCCGAGGAAATAAACCCGTCTGGTTGGTCCCCAGCTCACTCCTGCCTCAGGCTGCTCTTTTCCCACAGAGCTGTATAAATAGCCCCTGTGTGGCGGGGCAGCGGGGGCAGATAGGGCAGGATCCCACACACAACAGCACATTCCACCCACCTGTCCCTGCCAACCGCCTAGGTCACCTTTCAGGACATACAAACCCCTGCCCCTGCCCCCAGCCCTGCTAGTTCGCATCTCTTCTTCCCTGGGGCAACTCAGCCTGCCAACGTCTCGTGCCATGCGTCTTCATCTGACTGACCCTTAGCCCCTGGCCACAGTGGAACGCCATGACACAACACATTTGTGCCAAAGTCCCGAGATGCCATTCGCACCAACAGTGTGAGTGTTACTCAATAGTAAACCCACTATCGGACCACTAGTGCTGTTTCCTTTCTGAGGAACTTGCAATGTAGCTGAAAATACACAAACCCACAACCCTTAAACTCAGGCAGCCGTGACGTGACATAATATGATGCCATGAGATAAGAGAGGTTTGTGTGTGTGTGTGTGTGGGTGGGGGGCTTGGAGAGGTACATTTGGCCACCAGGGTGATTGATATGGTGAGTGATTGTGGAGACACTATGCTTCCCCCAACTACGCTGCTACAAGTGAAGTAACTTCAGTGTACAACAATCAGTGATCAGCTTCGGGCCTGTACATGCACAGTAGATAAGAGAACACGCTCCATACAGTAGAGTAGACGTAACATAAATCCTTCTGAATCGGCCCTGTCTCACTTTGAACTAGGGTTTGCACCAGCTCGTGTTTTTAATGCTACATGATTTGTTATGATTTGATTCTTATTTTGGCCTTGCGTCTCAGTGACTGATCTGTACAACACTTGTGACAGCTCATCTGTACAGTGCAGATCCATTGCCTCCGGTGTGGACTTTTGCCGCTCTATATGTTTCACATTTCTTTCTAATAGGGGAAAGATGTCTCATTGCTCATTTACAACAAGTAAAAAATGGCAGCGGTTTCAGTGACTCACTATCTCAGTATTATAATTTTGTAATTGTGGTGTTGTGTTCAGCATTCTGTAAATATTCACGTCAGCCCAAGATCATGTCCGCCATCCTCCTTACCCCCTACTGTACGAGCCCCTATGCTTTTTCTGACCTGATATGTGGTCTGTATTCTCAGCAAAAGTGTGAGGAGGTCAGAGAGGTAAAGAGATAATCTGCCCTAAATATACCCTCTTCCTTCCTGTCACCCTCTCCCCTTTCACTTTAAGGGGCAACAGATAGGTGCTGCTTCCGGCGTGGCATGCAAGTGTTTCATTACTTGAGAAGGCAAATGAAGTGGCATCCGGGCTCACAGATGTAAAGCCTGCTGGCCCAAATCCATGTCCGATGATCAGGAGAAACCCACTGGTCAAGGCAACCTCAAGGGCGCTTTTGCTTACGCAAAAGCAGTCTGTTCCGCTGAAAGTAGGAAAAAAACAAGAGGTTAGGCCTAGTCATCGGTCAACCTCAGTGTTGCCCTCTCTGCCTAGTTCTCGCTTTTTCTCTCATTAACCATTTACCTCCACATCAACCCCCTTCCCCCCACACACACCCTTCTAACACCGAATTCCTGCTGGCCTATCCAGATCAGCAAACCTATTTACTTCCTGCTTGGATGACAGGGCAGTGGTTTGGTAAGTCAAGTTTCCCACACTTACTGAGGGAAAGAACATGGTGAGTTGAGGTTGAGGAATGAGGATGGGGGGGCAGGTAACTGATGCTTTGGCAATCACTCTTCTCTTGCCTCCCTGGGACTAGTATATCATCCCTTTATCTGTCTTCTGACATACATGTCCAGTGTTTTAAATCTCTCGCTTGTTGACTCGGGCTCGGGACTTGTCACCGACGGACTTGGCTCGGATCCTTTTTTTTAAAAATCCCCAAGTCACTAATCAGTGCTTATCACATTGTTTTTGTTCCAGCATTTTAGTTTCTCAGACGTTCCATTTTTTCCGGCATTTGCTCCTGGTATTGTACTTTAACTATTAAATGAACTGAGAGATCAACCAGTGAATTTTTTTTTTCCTGAGAACTTTCTGTGTAGGTTTTCAGGTTCGAACAGAATTGTAAAGATGCCAGCTCTCTGAGCAGGGTACTGAAACATAAAGACAGACCAATAACAGGAGAAAGTATCCTAACTGCGGGGTATAAATGTACACATTTTAGGGAACTAATATTACAGTTGCTACAGTTGTTGCATTACAAAAGAAGTGATGTTTCTCCACATAATTATATGTGAACTACCAGAGAATTTGACTATATCCCGTGCAACATTGTTCAAATAGTGTTTGCATTGTAACATCATAATAACATGTATTGTAAACAAATTCAAACGTTTTTGTGGTTCTGCATTAGAGCACATGGAAGGGCTTCAGAACATACGACAAATGGGGGATATGCAGACAAACAGCAACAAGGAGAATCGTTGTGAGAGGGACAGAGTGTGAGGGATGTTAATTAGCCTTATTCAGTGCATATGTGTCTCCTGAAAAGCCAAGGTCCTGAACAATGGAGAGGGGTTGGTTTGTTTACCCTGTCCTCTCTGTAGGGGGCCTTACATGTTGATTTCACACTCTCAGAGTAACAAATGTCCATGCCACGGGATAATCTAATCTGATCTTAATGATGCAGAATCCCAGCAGCAATTTATTTTTGAATACACATAGAACTGTAAAATGGTTCATGTTCTAAAGCTGTAATGGAACATGGACTTCAACCATGAAAAGGAGTTTGTTTTCAACAAAACAGTTTGAATTTCTAAAGCAGAAAATGTAATTATTTGAAAGATTTAAAGCAAGAAATGGAATGATATTTAGATTTTTGTCCTGCTGGATGTTATTTAAAACAAGACATACTCTAACAGAACAACTTTTTCAAATGTCTATATTTTAATTGGAATAGAGATATTGCACTAATAAAAAAAAGCTCAAGCCAATTACACATTTTTGAAAAATAACCAGTCATTTCACGGTGTGGTATGGAAACAATCAGAGGACCTTGCAATTAGCCTACAATTTACATGTCATTGTTCAGCAGAAGAAATAAACAAACTGATGTCGTGAAAAGACTTTGAATACATTTAACATTGTGCGATAACTTAGATTTTATAGTAGGTTACGTTTTATAGTCATTGCAAGAAAGTCAAGTACGTCAGTATGGCATTTCAAAGAAATGGCAGATTTTTCATCAAGTAAAATCCACGAATGGGTTAAATTTGAGTCATCGAACCGAAGCTTTCAGAAGTTGAAAATAAGTGAAAATTCCTCCGCCATGCAAAGGAAAAAAATGTTTTTAAGTGCGATGTAGGCAGTAATGATCAGCGATACAACTCAAAAAATATTCTTAAACAGACTGAAAACAATCAGTATTTTCTTATATGTCAGAGAGTAGGTGGGACAAGACGGTCCAGATAATTATAGAGCGATCACAAGTAGAAAGGCAACCCCTTTCACATTACATAGATCCTCCCGTAACTTCTGCGGAAGCATACTGTTGAATGACTTGACTTCTGCGACAGGGCAAGAGGGGAGAAGTTTGGTGATTTAGCTAAGTTTTACCGTCGCTGAGAAGTGCCAAAGAAAAAGGATATAACGCAGTTTCGTGGGCACGACCCTGATGTTTGAAATACACAGGAGTATTATCTTTTGGCACACGACTTAGTTGTGAATTAGTATATCTGTGCACGTTATTGAAGTTTAATTACTCCAACCTGAGACGGAGCTCAGCCTCGCGCTGGTGACTCTATGTGGATTTTACAGAAAATATGGGCCAATTTCCCGGTATCTCTTCGGGCAAAGTTGTTTTCCTTGTAATTTGCTACACCCAGTTGTCATTCGGTAAGTGTCTGCTGTGTTTTTCTATTATCACCGTTTTACTTTGTAGTTGCCGAGTTAAAAACTTCGCATCTCTAAGGTTAACGTTAACGTGAAGTTTGGTTTCCCTGCGAAGTCCCAAAGCATCTTGACACCCGCTCTAGGAGCTGAGTTAGTTTGGAGTCAAAAATATTATTTACATCAAGTTGTTACAACTAGTTGTTGTCTCGTCAGAATCTATAGGTGACATGTACAGCTGTGGTTGTTTACTGTGAACTCCAAAATAATTTAACTGGCTAGACGTTAAATGTTTAACACACTGGAGGCTAACCTAGCTCTCTCAACTGCATGGTTGCCTAAAGTCAACGAAGTTTCCACTGGATGGAGTTGAAGAATAGAGGCTTTTTATTACCCTTTCAATATGATGTAGAATAGTGACGAGCTTTGTGAGTTGTTATAATCTGACAATTTCTGAATCATCGTGGTTATTTCGAAGGATGTGTCGAGTGTTGTGTTAGCAAGAAAGTTACACAAGCTGCTAGATAGTAGTCGAAGTCAGCACCGCTGTCCAGATGTGAACGTTAGCTAGCTATTCAGCACAGGCTCGGTCGTGGTTATTATTGAAGTGAACAGGACTCAAAATGGACTCCTGTCCTAATTTATATTGGGGAAATATAGAATGAAAATATAAAACTATGGGACGTTTGTGTCGTTTTATAACATTTCTACTTAGAAACTTGATATTTTTTTCTGCCAGCGTCCTTGTCGACACAGTAAAACTGTAATCCGAATTTACAATAAAACAAATATGTATTAAGAGAGTTTTTGATACTTGGCTACTCTCGTTTTCTTGTTTTGTGGGTACATAAATAAACGAACAACAAGCTGTAAGATATACACAATAAAAAAACAACAACGTTAAACGTGTCGATCAAAGTGCATATATACCAGTACTCCTGGTATAGCCTGCTACTGATACACGTCGATAAGCAAAGTCACGTTGGTGTAGCCTTGCTACACAAAACACCACGCACACATACCAAGGCACTTCTCTTTCTTACCATAGCATTTTGTGCCATTCAATAAAGCATGTGCCTTAAGTTTAGCCCATTTTACTCAAGTCTGACTTTGGAACCCCTCAAAGGAAAACAAGACAATATAGAATTGCTGCAGGCAGTGGAAGAAGTGGGTGGAATGTAGTTGTTGGTGTTTCACATTCCTCTCTTTCTCTGCCATTCTGAGGCGACTACTCTCACACACTCAAATTCACACTCTCTCATGCACACACACACATACATGTACAACACAGTCTCTGAAATGTTTCAGAATAACACCACGCTGCAGTGCACCTATTGTGTGAACCAGATGATGTTGTTTTTTGGTTTTGCGAGTATTAAATTTCATCCTGTGGGCTCATCTATTTTTTTCCAGTTTCTTTTTTTCCATGGCACACGACTTTGCATGGCCTGTGTTGCATGGGTCACGGCCAGCTGCATGTATTTACCCAGTTTAGACGGCTGTGATATGCGGTTGCCTGTGTGTGTGTATGTGTGCTGAAAAAGTGTGACTGAGTGATCCTCTTGTTTGTTGCCCGGGTCCGGCGCTGCCGCCTGGTGTGAAATGTGATTTATCGGGCTGCACGGCTCCCACCACACTGCAGTGGCACACTGAGCAGCATCTGTCTGACGGGCCCCCAGCCTACGGTCCTGCATTACTGCCTGCTGATGCTGCTTCCCACTGACGGCAGAGCGCACGGCTGCCGCCGCCACCACCGTCCTCCTCGCCATTGTTCCTCTGGGCCAGCAGTCGCTTGGCAGACAATGACAAGATTGCCCTGCCCTGCTGCTACCTCACTGTGCTGCTCCTCTGTGTGTGTGTGTGTGTGTGTGTGTGTGCGTGTGCGTGTGCACATTCTTGAGTCTTGGCCACCCTCCTTGTTTGCAGCACATGTGATGGTTGCACGTCTGTGTGTGTGTGTGTGTGTGTGTGCGTGTGTTCTGTGTTGCCTGCATTTCTGCAGGCTGTAAATAATGGCCGTGGAGGCGGAGGCGACTGAGGGTGGCTGTGGGAGCGCACATGCGGACAGGAACGTCATGGGAACGGAGGATCCAGATGTGGTTTCAATAAAAGCCCCCTTCCAACCCACTGTTGAGGGGGGAGGAGGGCTGCTCAGCTGAGGCTGAGGTCTCTGGGATGAGCTGGGGCAAACACACTCTTTGTGGTGTTTGCGGGTTACAATCCAGGAAAAACATTATTTTAGTGTTTAACTTGTTTTGGTTAGACAATGCAGTGCTGTTTTAATTTTGTGCTGTGAGGTTGCCAGGTTAAGCTCATGAACAGTGTAGCACTGGAGGTGAGGAAAATGAAGAGAGAGAGAGAGAGAGAGAGAGAGAGAGAGAGAGAGAGAGAGAGAGAGAGAGAGAGAGAGAGAGAGAGAGAGAGAGAGAGAGAGAGAGAGAGAGAGAGAGAGAGAGAGAGAGAGAGAGAGAGAGAGAGAGAGAGAGAGAGAGAGAGAGAAGCTTAACTGCAAGCATTGGTGGGGATTAAGGGTGCGTTGTGTCTGCACTGTTGAACAGGTTAGCAAATTAACAGGGAATTAAGATGTCCTGCATTCCAGCCACGGCATGGCACAGTAATCCTGGCACCATGGAGGGCAGTGGGGTGGGTTGTAGTGCCAGTCTGCAGGAAGACGTCTCCTCATCATCCTGGGGTGAGCTATGGGAGGTCCTGTCTCCCTTACAGCCATGGTCGCCATGTTAGAATTAAGAAGTCCTTAAACGGGCATTGGATTGTTTGTTGTTACACTCTTAGATGAATGTGTATTCTTGATAAAATAAAGAAAATACCTTGACCTCAGCATGACTCTTCTTGTTAGGAGGACATCATGAAAAATGTGCAATCATTACATCCTTTCATTCACAATCATTAGGATGAAGGAGATAAAGAGTTTCACGAAATCTCTCAAATCATTGTTTAATTTGGCCTTTTAAAACTGCTTTGTTTCCACAGCAACATGGGCAGAAAGCGAGAGAGAGAGAGAGGCATAGAGAGAAAGAGAGAGAGGCATAGGGAGAGAGAGAGAGAGAGAGTGAGCAGCTTGATGCATTCGAGCAGTGCCAGGAAGCAAGGTCACTTCCCCACTTGGTGCGAACAACTTCCCCTCTCCCGTCCTGTGTGGACCGTGGCCAGTGCCCAGGGACTCCGGAGAGCGTGTGCGCACCGTTTGTCCTAGAGCCCCCTAATTACTTCCCCATATCACTCACTGACTATTAGCCCCCCTCGTCTGTCACTCGCATGCCTCTCTTATGCCCCCTCTGCTCCCCCTACCCCCGCCACACACACACACACACACACACACACACACACACACACACAAATAGACTGAAGCAGAAGTGCCCCTCGGGTGTGCTTCTGCCCCCCTCTATTCCCTCCCCCCAAGCCCTTGGCAGTGATGAGGGCACGGAGGAGTGGCTGAAGGGGAGCTGAGGAGAGGCTCCGGCCGGAGCTCTGCAGTGCTCTTGGTCAGCCGACTAGGCTGTCTGGAAATCTGCTGCTCAATGTGCAGCCCATTATGCGTGATTATCTGTGTCAATTTACAAATGAGCTAACCACTGAATGGCGCCAATTTTTTAGGCCTGTGTGTCTGCTCTGATTCGTACCAAGATCAACATGTGTTTACCAGCTTGTCCGAAGGAAGGCTATAGACAAAACTAGCAGGGGGTTTGCCTTGTTTGGCTTATTGTTGTATTTTGTTGGAATTTCCTTGTTTGCAAACGATATTTAATACGTTGGTACACCATAAGTTGAGGTGTAGACCTATGCTATATATATATATATATATATATATGTTGAGGGTAACTCGAAGGATTAGCGGGGGAAAAACAAAACAAAAAAACATGGTTTTACAACTAGGCCTATAAAATACACAAGTATGCAAGAAATGGCACATTTTATTGGTTTAAAGTTAAACTTTGGTAAAACTTTGTCCGTCTTCCTGAGTGTCCCTTTTTGTCTATAAGCACAGCCAGCCATTCTTCTACCAGCAATTTAAGCACGAGCATTAAAATAGCTCAGATATACGCAGCGTCGGACAACATTCAACCGCCGAATGAGTCTCTGTCTCTCTAATGTGGTTAACTTATCCTCCTCCGGCTCATTCCCGCGGCACAGGCACACACGCGTCGCCCTCTTAACATCTGGCCACATCAGTGGACGGCTGCGATGGCCCTGCCCTCTCATGTCTGTGTGAGTGGGAGAGAGAGCAAATCCAGAGGCACTTGAGCGCGAGAATAAGGTCAGACAGCGCCGAACGAGAAAGAGGGGAAAGACTCCTCAGACTCTAATTTGGGTAAGGGGGACAGAGGGAGGGGGGGGGGAGAGGGAAGAGGTAGAGAGAGAGGAAGAGAGGGGGATAGAGAGAGGCAGAAAGAGGGATAGATAGAGGGAGGGAGAGGGGGTGGGAGTCAGTGAAAAAAGAGCTGAGGCTCTTGGCGTGAGTTGCAGCTCTCCTGCCACCTCTGCTTCACATTAGTGCCAAACACCTTCACGCTCTCTCTCATCAGCGGGGATCACAGGCTGCTTCCACCCCGGCACAGTAAATCTCATCCGTTCAGCTTTTCCTCTCCTCTCCTCCCCTCATCACTTCATTCTTGCCCCAAACCTCAATCTCTCTCTGTGTCTAGTTTTCTCTAAGTCTCACCAAAGGATGAGGAAGGAAACCTTTGGGCAGGCCTGCAGAATCTGTGTTTGTGTGTGTGTGTGTGTGTATACACTGGCTGTGAAGGTGGGAAGGGTTGGTCAGGGTTTTGTCTGCGGTGTGTTAAATGAGCTTTTTTAGATCACGCTGTCAGATTTCCCCTTGGACCTTTTATTTGGTTGTCCTTAGCCCCCTTCTCTCACCTCTCCCTCTCTCTCTCCCTCTCTCTCTCTCTCTTCTCTGTCTCAACAAGAGTCAAATCTCCCACTTTGCTCTCAGCACAGGAGAGCCTACTCACTGGCCTTGCGGTGAGACTCAAAAACAAAACCCAGTGAAAGCTCTCTCTCTTTCTGGTTAGGGTGAGAGGTAGCAGATGGGCTTCCCCACCTCCAAAGTTTTTTGTGTGCATGTGTGAAATGACTTTGTTGTGGTTGTTGTTGTTTACTGGTGATGCAAGCCAGTGGTAAAGACCCTGTCTATCACCCACCAAAGCCACATTGACCTGCGGAGGTGAGGAGAATATAGAAGGAGTGGAACAGTGTGTAGAGAAGGGCAGTGGAGAGGAGAGGACGGGGGGGGGGTGGGGGGGGAGAGGAGATGGAGGAGAAGAAGGTGGGTAAAGGCCTAGGCAGCCGCGAGGTGAAGCCGCCAGCCGGTGCTGGTTGTGGGCTGCCTGCCCTGCAGTGGAAGCGCAGTAATTGGTGGCAGTCCGTCTCAAGTCCTGTGAGATCATCTCATCTGGCACACTGACAGGGTGGATGTGGAGCTCGTCAGACCAGTCAGGACTGAGCCAGCGCTCTCTTGCTCTCTTTCTGTCTTTCTGTCTTTGTCACTCTCTCTCCCTCCCTCCCTCTCCTTTCATTCTCTCACTCCCTTTACCCTCTCTCTGCTCCCCTCCCGCGTCTCTCTCCCACTCTCTTTCTACCACCCCCCTCTACTTACTTAATGGCTTTTCAACTCACCCCGGCCTCGGCCTGTTCTCTTGGCATTCCCCTCTCCATAAACTTTCTCAAACCTCCCTCCGCCTCCCTTTCTCACACAGCTCCCCAAGTCTGTTTTTTTTGTCCTTTGCTCTGGGCTTGTCTGCACTTCATTTTTCTTCTCTCTCTCTCTCTCTCTCTCAGGCAGAGCGGTATTGTCGCTGGGGTGTACTTAGGAACAAAAAAGAGAGAGAGAGACTCAAGCGCTTTAAAAGAAGGTGCATTCAGGCATGTCAGAGACTAACTGCACTGCGCTGTTATCACAGAGAGCAGATTTTTCAATTAGGCCTAGTCACATTTCTGTATTCTTGCTCTAACTGTACTGATATGCACCAATACACTTTTCCCCTTTCCATTGTGATTGGGATTACAATGCCTGAGTTTTGATATCTGCCCATATTAATCTCAGTACCGATACAGAATTCTTTTCTCTTGAATATTGATCATTTATATCAATGGTATTGTGATCATTGTCGCTGGGATTATGTGTAAGGTTAAGTTGCATGACGTTTTAGTGAACCACATAGCACTAATTTCTAAAATAGTGAAAAGATACACAAAGAAATATTTAACTTGTGTGTATATGTATTGCGAATGTGTGTATGTGTGTATTGTGAATTCCAAAGCCATGTAACCTATTTGGAGCAATTTATTTTGAGTTAAAAATTGCATACCACATCTCAAGAGTCAAAGATAGTATTTTTTAACCGAAACGGCCACTTGTGTCAGCAGTATTTGCTGAGCTTCTATGGTCCGCTTGGGCAGTCATCCCAGATAAAAAGAAAGTATTCGCATGAACTGCTGCCAATCCACAGACACTCTCGGCTAAGGATGAGCCGAAGCACTATCTGATAAGATGGTGGAGATATGTAACGTAGCGCCACAGTTATGAAAATGATATGTCTCTGCTCCGGTGGCCTGATATCCAAAAATGCATGTCCTGTCAAGTTCAGGATGAGGTGAGGTTGGCTATAACCACTTCCTTCCTTTTTTTTTAACAAAATTTGATTATTATGTCTCGCATTTGTTGTTTTATCAGGGAGTCATGTATGAAAAATACACAGTGAAATGTTGAAATGATCCGCATGTTTAGAAAGAGATGAGGTAAGCTCTAATGAGTCATGCTGCAGATGTTTGTTATATCACAATAGAGCTTCTTATGAACTGGAAATCATTGCAATTTGTTTATTATGCTAAAGGCAGAGGAGATTGTCAAATATACATGTCGCATATTATTGGCTGTTATGGTCAGTAGAGAAAGGCAGTAGGATGTATGGGAAGTGCAGGAGAGCCCCTGCACCAGTCACTTTCACATAGATGACTGTTGTGGGTCTACAGGATCTGAAATTCAACTCAGTGAAAACAGATGTATTAGGACGTACTCATAGTGTTGTAGTAGATTGGTAAAACCTTAGTCAGAACGTAACTCATGCTCATGGCTTTACTTTTTTTTTCCGTTAACCCCTTTTTTTTCTCTTGATAAACCCCAAACCCAACCCCTTGTGTGTCTTCCTCTGATCTGGTGCAGTGTTGAGGGTATTTCCTGCTTACCTCTTACAAGTGCACATCACGGTCAGCCAGCGGCAGCGCACAGGAAGAACACTACTATTAGTGTTGAGTGCACTTCCTGTGAGTGTGTGTCTGTCGCTGTCGCTGTTGCTGTGAAATCATCTGACTTCAGTCCTCAGGCCTTGCGCAGTGTGAGGCCTGTTTGCTAGGGCTGAACTCTTCACCCAATCAAGCGCTCATCTGTTTTCCTAGAGTGGTGTTACTTTAAAAATGTGTGTGTGGGGGTTTCAGAATGTTGTTTTCTCTGAGGTAGA
>NC_063197.1:20110281-20112781 GCF_017589495.1 Alosa alosa | reverse complement strand
GCAGAGGCTGTGATTTACTTCAGAGTCCACAAAGTCCATACAGACACACACGCACGCATGCACGCACGCACACAAACACATAGACACACACACACACATACACACACACACACACACACACGCCCACACCCCCCCACAGAGCAGACTGATAAGGTGTGTAGGGCACCTTGAGCGCCGGGATCTGAAGCCTGGTGTGCAGGCAGAGGGATACACTGATGCGCCCGCAGTAGGCGTGTGGGGGAAGAGAGATAGGGCTGTTTGGCCTGGGATTGGACATGTGAAGGAGGGTTAAGGCGTGTGTGTGTGTCTGTCTGTCTGTCTTTCTGTCTTTCTGTGTGTGTGTCTGTCTGTCTGTCTGTTTGTCTGTCTGTCTCTGTGTGTGTGTGTGTGTGTGTGTGTGTCTGTTTGTCTATCTGTCTTTCAGTGTGTGTGTGTGTGTGTATGTGTGTGTGTCTGTGTCTGTCTTTGCACATTCGGCTGTTGAAGGGAAGAGGAGACAAGCACCATTCATCATTGCCAACTTGGTTGATAGGGGGTTGTCAGCATGGTCAAGAGGAGCTGTCTCTTTGAAGGGAGATCTGAACAGTGACACACACACACACACACACACAGATACAGACCCTTATACGGGGAGGCGTTGCAGAGCGGTGGGGAATGTGGCGACCAGCTTCTAAACCCGCGGGACACCCCACCGACAAGTGGTGCTCTGTGACTGAGAGCCGCGGTGATAATGAGCTCGGCGATAAGCGGAAGCCGACTCCATAATCGGCCCTGTGTGTCTTCCTCCGCTGTGCCGGACCGCTCGCTCTTGTGCTCGCTGCATCACAAACAGGAATTCTCTAAACCAGAGAATTCTCTCTCTCTCTCTCTCTTTCTCTCTCTCTCTCTCTCTCTCTCGCTACAATAATGGAGCGATCAGACACACGCACAAAGACACATATACATAGGCGTGTGCACACACACACACACACACACACACACACTGCACACTGGTTCCCTTTTTCTTAGACCAGGCCTCTTTGTTTTGGCCTGTTCTGGACTGTTCTGAGATCAGGTAGAGCTGTGAGTAACTCCTCTATGGCAGCTTCTCAATGTCTCTTGACCACAGTGTGGCATGACAAGTGGTGGCCCGCTCCGCTCCGCCCTGCTCCTCCTCCTCCTCCTCTCTTCTTCTTCTCCTCCTCCTCTTTTTCTCTGCTCTCCCACTCCTTTCTTCAGTCAGTGCCCCCAGGCGCCCCCCATCTCTGTAATTCACTCCTCCTTCCTCGCTATTAATTTCTTTCCTTTTTCTGTGACCCCCACCCACCCCCCACCCCGCAACCCCCCTTGCCGGCGCTCTGTCATGTGTGTTGTTTTTGTGGTCTCTTTATTCTCTGCGGAAAATTGGCAGAAGCTGGAGATGGAGCGAGAGGGAGAGAGGGAGAGAGAGAGCGAGAGGAGAGAGGGAGAGAGAGAGAGAGAGAGAGAGAGAGAGAGAGAGAGAGAGAGAGAGAGACCGAAGAAGGGAGGCAATGAATGCTTGTCTAAAAATAATGCCTGCCATTTCATGTGCATTTTGGAACGAAAAAACTGGGGAGAGAGAGAGACATGTGGCTTCTAATCTTCTCTGTGGCTTCTGTCAGAGGACGCAGAATACTTCGAAAGAGAAGGAGAGAATAGTCAGGAAAAGAGAAGGAGAAAAATGATGGGGAGAGGTGACGAGAGAGAGAGAGAGACGCAGCTACTGTGTTTGAGAGAAAAAGAGGAAAATTAGAGAGACTTAGGGGTGGGATAACGCTTAGAGTTAAGAGTTAATAAAACCCTGCCCATTGGGTTGAACTGCGGCAAAGCACTCCACTCCTCTCCCCTCTCTCTTTCTCTCTCTCCTCTCTCTTTCTCTCTCTCCTCTCCTTTGCTCCTCTCTTCCCCTCTTTTCTTTCCTCCGCTCCTCTCTCCCTCTTTTCTCTTTCTCTTCTCTCCTCTCCTCCCTTGCTCTCTCTCTATCTCTCTCTTCTTTCCTCCTCTCTCTCTCTCTCTCTCTCTCTCTCTCTCTCTCCTGCTCCTCCCCTCCTCTGTGCTCGTCCACTCCGACACAGTGAGGTCGGCTGGAGAACTGTGCCAAAAGTGAAGGGGATTTTTATGCACTCCCCTCAACAACACACTCCACACAACCCAGCCCCTCTACACCAGCAGAGAGGAGTAATACAAATCACAGCCCTCGCCTGGCATCTGCATGAATACATGCTGCCGTGTGTGTGTGTGTGTGTGTGTGTGTGTTTGTGTGTGTGTGAGTTGAGGGGGTGTGTATAAGGCTGTGTAATGTAATGTGGGGGAGTGTTTGTGTGTGTGAGCATACGTGTGTGTGTGTGTAGGTGGGGGCAGGACCTCCTATGCTTGACGGAGCGTCCAGTAATAATAAAAGTGAAGGAGGGCCCCTGTGGACAGGACAGGGAGAGGTCAGGCAGGGTGGCGGAGGTGGGGAGGGGAGGACAGGGCCTGAGGTAGGACTGCAATGCAGCCC
>NC_063197.1:20015281-20105281 GCF_017589495.1 Alosa alosa | reverse complement strand
GTTGTTAAACAATCATCAAACAAATGATGAGCAGTTATTTGGTTTAATGATTTGGCTGTAACTTGTGGGCCTGTGATGTGTTGGGTGGTTTTTCCTGCTATTGACCCCTGTGCCCGCTCTGCTTTTGTCCCCCTACACACACACACAGGTCACGACTGTGAGCAAGTGGACAGCTGCGTCTCCAACCCGTGCGCCAACGGTGGCACTTGCGCAGTCCAGTCCAGCGGGCATGCTGATACTGCGTAACGCGCCCGTCCGCTGGGAGGGCCCGCGACCGGCAGAACGACATCGGACGAGTGTGCCGACGCCCAGCTATTGCCGCCGGGTCTGCCACAACAAAGGGCAGTGCATCAACACGCTGGGCTCCTACCAGTGCAGCTGCCCGCAGGGCTTCACCGGACGGCACTGCGAGACCCCCTACCAGCCCTGCGCGCCCACGCCGTGCCAAAACCAAGGCACCTGCCGACCCACCTCCGACTTCAACTATCAGTGCCACTGCCTGCCAGGTGAGGGCTGATGTTGTAAGCGGAAGGGAAGGAGAAAGTTGGCAAAGAAATCTGGAGGGGAAAAGGAGAGAGGAAGTTCAACACGTAACACACACCGACGGATACAGAAATTATTTATTTATATATAGAGAGAGAAAGAGAAAGAAAGAGAGAGAAAGACAATGTTATAGCCATCTGCATGAAGGAGACGTTCACAATAACCAGACGTTCAGCTGGTTGGAACAGCTGCCAGACAACTGTAACCAAAAGCGCACAAGAATACAAGTGAGAGACAGAGAAATAGAAAGAGAGACAAAGACAGAGAAAAAGAAACAGACAGAGAGAAATAGAAAGAGAGAGAGGGGGGAGACAATGAGCAAAAAGAGAGGAGAGATAGAGAGAGAGAGAGAGAGATTGGATACAGGTGTGAAGCTGCTCCTCCTGCTGCCCTCATCCGCCTCTCTGCCTGTCTGTCTGCTGTTTCTAATTAAAATACTCGAGTTGCAACAGTTGGCATTGTTCTGTGTGTGCACTGCCTGCTGTGCGGGCAGAACACACAGGCATGCCCGCACAGGCATGCATATACACACACACCCTCAGGCACAGCTAATGAGTCCTGGGAGACTTCTCAATGTGTGTGTGTGTGTGTGTAGACTGTCTAGGTTTGTGAGTTTACCTTTTCTGAATGTCTTTATTTTAATGACCTGTTACATGGGTTTGTGGCAGGATTCAATGGAACAAACTGCGAGATTAACATCGACGACTGCCCTTCCCATGACTGCCAGAATGGAGGAACCTGTATGGATGGAGTCAACACCTACAACTGCCAGTGTCCACCCGAATGGACAGGTATATGAATATATCTCAGTATACTTTCTTTATTGACATTTGTCTCTCTGTGCTCAAACTTTATTAACTCCTTAATATTTCTACTTCTCTTCTTTCCCTCCTCCTCCTCCTCCCTCTCCAATTCCTCTCTCTAGGTCAGTACTGCACAGACGATGTGGATGAGTGCCACCTGCAGCCCAACACCTGCCAGAACGGTGGCACATGTAACAACATGCCGGGCAGCTACAACTGTGTGTGCGTCAACGGCTGGAGTGGCCCGGACTGCTCGGAGAACATCGACGACTGTGCCGTGGCCGCCTGCAGTGAGGGATCAACCTGTGTGGACCGCGTGGCGTCCTTTATCTGCGTGTGCCCACACGGCAGGACAGGTAGACTGCAGGCTCACGGCGTCACTGATTCAGTGTGTCTGCTTGCACACCAGCGTCCATAGTTTTTGCGGTTTAAGGGCCGGGAACGATAACTATAAAGGCAAATGTAATTGTAATGTTAGGAGCGTCCACACTCCACAGTGACCAATAATAGTGGTTCCACTGCACCACTAGGTTATGTTCATGTCACGCTGTGTTTTCGCTACAATGTTGCACTTGCGTTAGCTTTGTGTCCTTTATAGCAGTTAAACTCTGTCTGTCTCATAAATAACCGTTTGTTTTTTTTATTACGAGTACTGTATAGTATATACTCCTTTGATCCCGTGAGGGAAATTTGGTCTCTGCATTTGTCCCAATCCGTGAATTAGTGTGCAGCTATGATTGACATGAACCTATGCTCTTGCCCCAATAGCCAGTTGCGTTTGCGCAATTTCGTTGAAATGATGAAATGACTCCTTGTCTGTGGGCTCAGCCGCTGATACAGGTACTGACGTTGTTTGTTGCTGTGGTTTCCCTCAGGCTTGCTGTGTCACATACCTGACGCCTGCATGAGCAGCCCCTGCCGCGAGGGCTCTCAGTGTCACTCCAACCCCATCAACGGCATGTACAACTGCATGTGCCAGTCAGGGTACAGGGGCAGCACCTGCTACGAGGACATCGATGAGTGCAGCATCGGTGAGGACGCACTCACACACACACACACACACACACACACACACACACACACACACACACACACAAACACACACAAACACACAAAGCTTTCTTATCTGAGAGTGACCACGCACTCAGATAAAGGGCAGGGATTTTTGTCCGTCAACTTGCAGTGTATACTCCTCTCCGTATAGTTACACTTAAAATAAACTAAATACTGTGTTAATACATAATCTGAATCTTCGTTGAGACTTGAGTAGCTAGGGTGCAGCAGACCACATCGGTGGTTGTATGTGTATATGGGTCTGATCTCTCGTACACTGTGTGACTGGAGTGTTCCCTCCTTCCCTCCCTCCCTCCCTCCCTTCAGGTACGAACCCTTGTGAGCACAATGGGCTGTGTATGAACACAGAGGGCTCGTTCACCTGTAACTGTGCCCAGGGATACACAGGGCCACGCTGTGAGCAGGATGTCAACGAGTGCCTGTCCAACCCATGCAAGAACGATGCCACCTGCCTAGACCAGATTGGAAAATACACATGCATCTGCATGCCAGGTGCGCACACAAACACACACACACACGCACACACACACACACACACAAATACACACTTATTATAGTGTAGATGAGTCTGCCTAAAGTGGTTTCATTTTTTATGATGAAACACTTTGTAATGATGATGTCATTTTCATTTCATTGAGGAAACAAACTGACACATGGATTTCTATGCAAATATATATGGACATACTCCCACCTCACATTATTCATACTCTGTCACATACAAACACACTTTCACACATTCATATTTATGGACCCTTTCAAGAGAGTTCCATTATCAGCATCATAGTTGGCCCCACAAGGCTTCCTTTTTAACATTCCATATGTTATCTTAATGCAGAGGAAGTAGATTGGGGCCCAAATAGAACTTTCAAGCATTGTTTTTGTTTACCTTGTTGAAAGGGTCTATAGACATTTTATTTTGCCATGTGTAACCAAACAGATTGTCTCACCACACTACTCCTTTGTTTTTTCTCTCTCCCTCTTTCTTTCTATTTCTCCCTCTCCCCCCCCTCTCTATCTCTCTCTCTCTCTCTCTCTCTCTGCTTCATCAGGCTTTGAAGGCGAACACTGTGAAATCGAAATTGATGAGTGCAACAGCTCTCCTTGCCTGAACAGCGGGAAGTGCAGAGACGAAGTCAGCCGCTTCGTCTGCGATTGTCCTCAAGGTCGGCACCGTCAACTCATTATCTCTTTATTCTTATCTCTCTCACTCTCTTTGACCCAATCCTGGACGTTAACAGTTATCAGATGGTACCTGCGCACTACAAAGCCAACAATCAAGACTTTTACTTTCCTGTAAACATCACCCCGGTCTCGTCTTTTTCTTTTTTTTCCAAAATTCTTTTTATTGGTCTTGAAACAAATACAGTACAAAATCATTGGCAAAGCAAGAACCCCAGCAAGAGACCTCCTTAGCCTTTCACCTATTTTATAAATACCTGTGGACGCATCCTCCCACTGTCACTCATTCTTAGGGGTTTGAGAAGCTGTAAACTCTTATCATTGTTATCTGTGCGGTGTTGTCCTATGTCTGAACATGTTGTCTGTGGCTTGCATAACGTGAGACTAAAGCCGAAGCTTCTCCCGCAGGATTCACCGGTGAGACGTGTCAGGTTGACATTGATGAATGTGCCAGCACACCCTGCCTCAATGGTGCCAAATGCTGGGACCGGCCCAATGGCTACGACTGTGAATGTGCCGAAGGTAAGAGTGCCACGCCAAAAGGTTTTTTTTCCCATACGAGAGACCTATCCTGGGTTAGGCTCCTGACACCTCAAATAAAGAATGTGAATATTTAGTAATACTAATTGTAATGTATAGCAGTGTAGAAAATATAGAGTAGCTGGTAATATTTTACCATACAAGGGTCGTTGTTTAAAACTGGTGAGTTGTTACAAAGTCATTTCGTTTTGGATAAAAGGGACAAATTTGGAAACGTAATGCTTGCTTGCGTTAACTTTGACAGGATACAAGGGGTCGCTGTGCGAGGAGAACATTGACGACTGCAACCCCAAGCCCTGCCACCATGGAGTCTGCAAGGACGGCATCGCCACCTACAAATGCGAGTGCGAGCCGGGCTACATGGGCACCATCTGCAACATGCAGATCCAGGAGTGCCACAGCAGCCCCTGTCAGAACGGAGGCCGCTGCGTCGACTTGGTCAACAAGTACCAGTGCGTCTGCCCGACGGGAACCTCCGGTGAGAGCAACTGCCCTGTCCGCCCCAGCTGCCCCCATGCCATCTGTCGCGTTTGTACCAGCCCTCTGTTTCATTCATGAGACAGCCAATTAGATCTTCCATTCATAACGGCCAGAAGTGCTAATTGGCTACACAAGTTCGGAATGTTTCATTCGCAATTCTTTCCAACACGTGCCACTCTGGGGTTAAGAGCTTTTCGTTCGGAAAACAGTGGCCACATTGAGTGCTAAAAATAATCTGGTATGTTTTTGCCTAACTCGGTTAGCATTGCTAGATTGGGTGAATTAATCCTCTCGGCCATTCATTAGACACACACACCCATGCACAGATGCCCTTGGCGCTACCCTTCGACACAGAGACACATTGCTTTGCTCTGGTGCACTTTTTTGTGTCCCAGTAGGACCTCACACATGGTTTAGCTCTTTGAGCCTTTGGTTTTGAGGTTTGAGCCTTTGCAAGAACACTGAGAAGAGTTACTTAACATAGAATTTGGAGTTGTATCTAATGTTATGCTTTGAGATGATTCATGCTTTGTACCCACCATGAGTGTGTTAGGTATTAAGCATGCACAAAGTATCAGTGTTTCCATGTCACGTGTTTCCCTCCACAATTAATGCTTCTGAATACTGTGGAACAGCATATTCAAAAATGTTTATGTCAAGACTTAATTTTGAGGTCTTTTACCTCAAAATGACTTTCCATTAACATTGATGTTACAATACTAAGTAAATCTGAATGCCTGGACAGATTCCTATAGGCCCTAGATGGGTGAATCCTGGGTTACCCATGTGGGCCCTACATGGAGCCCATAAGGGGCCCCATCATCAGCCCACCTGGGCTTACCCAAGTAGGGCCACCATTAGGGTGGTTCACAAAATTAATTTTCACCAAATTTGGCCAGATCACATTTTGTCTTGTTCCAATTGGCATTGTAAGCATCTGTACCAAAAATGGAGTCAATTGCTGCACATTTAGGGGTGGCACACTTTTTCACAATATTGACACATACACAATACATGATGTATTGGTATCCGAATAAAACCATTGCAGATGCTGCATTGAAGAGCATTGGATGACATTTGTGGTATCTGTCAGAAGAACTCGTCGCCCTGGCATTTTTTGATGCTCAGCTCACCACCATTGGTGGTGGTTAGTGAGGTCCCCCCTTCCCAGTGAAGCGCTTTGAGTATTGAGAAAAGCGTGTTGTTGTTACATTGTGTTGATGTTGAAGAAAAAGAGACAATGCTGAGAAATCTTTAAAGACGCCCTGGGAAGATGCTCAAAGACTTGATGCCAAGTCTTTCTTCCACGAGAGCAGTACAGCTACCATCTCTGGCCTAGTCACTCGCTGCTCAATCCACTTCTTTGAGGTTCTTACTGAAGGCCAAATGGATGGCAGAAGTAACCCTGATGATGAACCCTGTCCATTCTCACAGATGAGAATCTGCGTCAAAAAGACAATTCCTTGAAGGTCATCAGCGACAGCGCAGAGAGGCATTGCCCTTATTAAACGCTGTCAACAATCTGTGCGAAGCGAGGACCAAAAGCATGTTTTGCTCCGTGTTGTGCAAGGACACAGAGATAAAGTATCAAAAAGAACAAAGTCATCATACAGCGAATAGTGTTTGAACTTTTCTAATGTTCTTACTCATTTAGTATAAGTACAGGGAGAGATTATTAATGACCATACTTATCTTTTATTTTGTTCAAGTTTCTGATTCCTGCGAAAGTTATGCATTCTTAGGTTGAGCAATTGTGAAAAAGTGTGCCACCCTTTACTGGCGTCCTATTGGCTCAATTTTTGTTACAGATGTTCAAAATGTCAATAGGAACAAGTCAAATTGCGATCTGGCAAAATTTTGAAAACTTTTACTTATACCATTATATTGTGAACCACCATGGAACCAGAGGACAAATTAGCTTGGCCCCGGCTGGGTAGCCCAGATGGGGGCCCACTTGTCAGCCCACAACCAACCCACACGGGCCCTAGGTGGGTGTGTTACCTTGGATGGTACTGGCCAAGCAGATCCCACGGCAGCAGTTCTGCTGTGCATGCTTCTCTCGCCCACCTTGGATTGGTTTGCCAAGCCCCGGTTGAATAATGCTACAGACACATGTTCGGGCATACACTCAGAGACAAATAGACACTCACACACAAACAAACACACACACACACACACAACACACACATACATACACACACACACACACACACACACACTGGAGTCAGTTCAGGACATCTTCTTCCTAACTGAGCTATATCGCCCACCCTCACTTCCCATATTTATCCTACTGACCTCAGCACTCCCTCCGCTGGACTGAGACTGAACTGCAGCTTGCCGTCCTTGTGGTGATACAAGGAAACTATGTAGCAGATTGGACTGTTAAAGTAGCCTCCCCCAACTGTTTGCTTATCATGCAGATAGCAAAGCATATTAGTCATGTTTCTGTTTTGACTTTGTAGTATTTCAAGTCTGACTCATATAAGAATGACAGATTAAAAAGGGTGAAATACCTGGTACCATGCTTTTTTATAAGATCTAGAAGTATTAGAGGTATTAAGGTAACAATTTAAGTAAAACAGTCATAAGAGGTAAGAGGTATTAAGGTAACATTTGTTTCTTGAGTTTGTCATCACATCCAGTCCAGTAGATTGGGTGCTTATCTTCTTTCCTTTTTGACTTTGTTTCAGGCGACAACTGTGAAAACAACTACGATGACTGTGCCAGTAACCCTTGTATGGATGGAGAGTGTCAAGACGGAATCAATGAATACTCGTGTGTCTGTGATCCAGGCTACACAGGTGCAGTAGTCACACTTCTCAGAGCCTTGGTTGATTTATACAGTTAATCTCAGAACTCCTAGTGTTTCACCAAGTGAAGTAAATTTCTTCCCCATTGTTACAGCTAGGTTATACCAGGTCTGTTTGTAGTTTGCAATTTGCACTTTGTGCAAATTGTTTTAGAAGACTGGTCTATTTTAAAAAAGAAATATTAGTTTGGCTTTTATGCCGTTAATCAGATAGGACAGTGAAGAGAGTGACAGGAGGTTAGTGGGAGAGAGATTGGGTGGGATCAAGGAAATGACCTGGGTCAAACTCAAACCCAGGTCCACACGGGCACATGGATCCGATTGTGGCCATGCACCCCCCCAGACATTTTTTCAATGTACAAGCCGCTATCACGTCAGGCGTAGCCAATTCCATTGATTGTAGTGGAATCTAATTGTTGCAGCACACGCTCCACAAACAAAACTCTTCATTTATGTGCCTGGTGCAGCCTGCCTGTTAAGCCTGACTTGTTTCTTTTACTTTTTCCCCTCTCTGGATATGCATACCTTGACCTGCTATGCGTTCCTTCCTTGATCAGCTACTCACTTGAATTGCCCCTCAAGTATAAGCTGCTTTCAAAAAAAAAAAGCTTTGATTTAAAAGACTAAATTTATGCGTGTGTGTGTGTATTTACATCACAGGGAAGAAATGCGATGTGAACATTGATGAGTGCAGCTCCAACCCGTGCCTCAGCGGTGGCACCTGTGAGGACAAAGTGAACGGCTTCCAGTGCCTGTGCCCGCCTGGCACCCATGGACCCCTGTGCCACTCAGGGGCGGACCACTGTGCCCCGCTGCCCTGCCGACATGGAGATTGTGTGGAGCAACAGGACGGGTAAAGCAGCAGACCGTTACTGGTCTTTCCTCTGCTTGTACTCTACCAGCTCTGTGTCATGTTTAAATTAAAATCAAATGGTTATTAGCTCAACTGTTTAACAGTATTGCCAAAGGTAGTGAAAGAGAGAAATCTTCTTAAGGACTGTAACTATTATTTGAAACGCTATATTCTCCATTTTAATGGATTTTCATACATCTTTTTTTTTTTACATTTTGTCCTGCAAGTAATGAAATACACAATTGAACCTGAATGTAACTCAGTACCTGAAATATACAATTGAATAACATGACTTATGTTTTCAAAAATGGAGATATAGTGTTTTGGAACCAAACTCTTCATATGAGCTCCGGATGAAACACTGCAGCCAGTCGCTCAGAACTACATAATGATATATAATAAGATCAAGGAGACTAGCACCAGTAATTCCAGATAAACTCTCCTTTTGCTCAAGTCGTACAATATATCATATGCATTCTAACCTGAATATTAGCTGGTTAACAGTACTGAGCGAAGCTGCTGGAACTTTTTTTTTCCCTACATTATAGCACACCTATGGTAGGGTATGTATTAAACAGTGTAGCAAATATATACAGTCATTTCCTGTGTATTAGCCACATTGTGTATAAACGGCAGGACAGTGTTTAATGGAAGTTAAAAAAACAAAACCATATTAATACTATATTAACTGCCCCGTGTGTTAACCTCATAGCTGAAGAAATTGAGCAAAATCAATGTATAAACCTTGGCTAATAGTTTGGAAAATTACGGCACAACAAAATTGTTACGTACAACATAAAGCACCATTCTCTTTTTTTTGGCCCGTCCCACTTTGCCTGTAGTTTGTACACACTCAAATGAAAGCTGTCTTTCTTTATTGATTTATTTATATTTATGAGTTCCTTCCTGAATGTTATCTTAATGATCCTCTTATCTTGTTTGTGCACTTTGACATAACACTTTGACTAAGTAGCCGTCAGACAGTCAGTCTAGTAGTGGTGATTAGCTTTTATTTCTATGAGTATGGGTAGATGAGGCAGACATCCTTGCCTGGATGATGGTTAGATGCTACATATATGCTGCAATTAGTCTTGTGAAAAAGTGAAAGAAATGCTCATTAGAAAGGAATGCTATTGGCACTAACAGCTTTCGTAAGTTATGCATAGGCTAAGAATTTGCTTGGGGGCAGACCCTGACACCCACAGCCAACCCGTCATGCCTGTGTCCCTATGTCTCAGTTACAACTTTCTCTGCTTAACTAATTCCTCTGATTGACAGGCTGTTGACCTCTTGTAACCCCAAGTGTGTGTGCGTGTGTGTTTTCCCACACAGGTATAGATGTGAGTGCAAACCTGGATGGGTGGGGCAACACTGTCAGCAGGACAAAGATGAATGCCAGTCCAACCCCTGTCAGAATGGAGCCACCTGCACCGACGGGCCCAACACCTACACCTGCAGGTGCAACCCTGGCTACACAGGTATGCGGCCGGCCCTTCCTCTGGACACAGAGCACACCTTTGACCCAACCTCCCTAATGAAACCGTTGGAAAGAGAGGTGTCAGAAACGAACACTTCACAATGCATATGACTATGGGGAGGAGATGTATGGATACATTTAGCTTCCATTAAGGCTGCGATCTACACCCACTTACATGTTGCTTCATTTCCTCCAGCTCATCTCCACAAATGTACGTTAACATAAATCTGATTATACTACACTAGACCATAACTGTAAATGATCTCTCCCTTCCCTTTCCTTCCTCAGGTGTGAACTGCCAGATCAACATAGACGAGTGCGAGTCCAGCCCCTGCCTGAACCAGGGCACCTGTGAGGATGCCATCAACGGCTACACTTGCAAATGCCCACTGCCCTATACAGGTGAGCAGCCGAATGTGATCTATTTCGCTGGAATGCTCGTAATGTTGCTTAGCCTAGATCATGAAAATGCGACACTGCAGTATTGGCAAGGAGTTTGATTCATGGATATGTAGGTTGAACATTTTTGCGGGAACAATGAGGGAAAATCTAACCTTGAAAATCCAACCAAATTTCATGAGCACTATGATTACCTTAAGGAAGTTCAATATACAAATGGAAAGTTTTGTTTCCAAATTTTGTTTAAGATTTTCTTGGGTTGCCAATATATGTGACATGGGCTTTTTGTTATATATTTCTTATTAACATATTTATTTCTTTATGAGGATTTTTCTGCTCAGAATAAATGTTCCTCATTGTTTTCATAGTTTAATTTTTACCTGCTTTACTCATCTTTGCTAGGGGTGCCAATAAACGTGAAGGGTAAATGTGGGATGTTAGTTGTTAGGTGGGGTACATCATATGGGGCTGTATTTTGCTCTGGTATGCCTCCGGTCAGCCTAGGTGGCCTGCAGGTATACCTTTTACCATTTGTCGGAGTCGTCGTCCATATAATCAGTCATTCCTTCACTTCTCTGAGCGGTTTGTTTATGTGCTTGACATTGTTTACTGTGATGTGATTGACGTGGGTTTGTGTGTCTGATCACCAGGCAAACACTGCGAGACGGAGTTGGCTCCGTGTGAGTCCAAGCCCTGCCAGAGAGGAGGAGAGTGTCAACCCTCCAGCGACTACACCTCCTACACCTGTCGCTGTCCCAAAGAATGGCAAGGTGTGTGTGTGTGTGTGTGTGTGTGTGTGTGTGTGTGTGTGTGTGTGTGTGTGTGTGTGTGTGTGTTAGTATGGCAGTATATTATTATAATAATAATATATTATACTAATGTATTAGTTAGTATAGTAGACAGTGTGGACAGTGTGCCTGTCAGTACATTTTTCACACATTGTCTGCTAAGGTTTTATGCACGTTTGAAACAATTCTATACAGTTAGGATGCTTTCAGTGGCATGAATAGTTTGTCCTTTTTTACTCAATGAGATTTGGAAAATCAAATGGACACACTAAAGCAGGGGACAAAAATGATGTGTTAGTACATTGTTTTCTCACCTGCAGCACACAGTGTTCTGTGATTACCGGTATGTTTTTTTTCTCACGTGTTGGTTCTGCCTGGCAGGTCCCCAGTGCACAGAGGACGTGGACGAGTGCCGGAAAAATCCGTGTCAGAACCACGGCCGCTGCCACAACACACCCGGCAGCTACATGTGCACATGCCAACCTGGCTACGGTGGCCATAACTGCCAGAACAACATTGATGACTGCGCACCTAGTGAGTACAGCAGCTCCCCACACACACACACACGCTTCCTTCATACCTCCCTCTCTTTCAGTACATTAGTTCATTTCAGTTTTATATTCAATTTTAATAATGGCGATGTTACGTAGGTGTGCGTCTTCAGGCTGTCTTTTAGCCAGGCTTGAACATAAACCTCAATCTCCCTAGCCTAGCCTAGACTACAGTAGGCACCAAGGTGACAGGGGCAAGAATAAGCTCCCTTACAGGAACAAACCTTGGACAGACCTTGGACAGATCCTTAAAGTCTGTCTGTCTGAGGCCAGCTAGATAAAGAGATGAGAACATTAGGATAATCATAGGAGCAGACAAGATAGGCACATGATTTATACAAAACACATGATCTATATGACTCTCATCTGTTATATGGCGCCACTTCTTCATTCCATTTGTGTCTTTGCCTCTGGCTTTCTCACTTGCGTTGCGTGGTTTGTTTCTTTTCACACATACCTCAACAGGTCTGATGGATAATAAAAGATGTGTGAATGACAAATTTGCACTTTGCGTGAATAAGAAGAGAATAGAATAGAAACAGGCTTGCCGATGGTCACTCTCTCTTATCCTCCCTCACTCTCTCACACTCTCTCTCACTCCTTCTCAGACCCCTGCCTGAATGGAGGCACCTGTGTTGACAAAGTGGGGCGGTACTCGTGCATGTGTCCCGCCGGTTTTATGGGCGAGCGCTGCGAAAAGGACATAAACGAGTGCGCCAGCTCCCCGTGTCGCCACGGCGGCAACTGCAAGGACTACGCCAACAGCTACACGTGCGAGTGCCCGCCGGGCTTCCACGGCCAGAACTGCGAACACAGCATCCCACAGTGCTCTGAGAGGTAAAGTCAGTTTTTGTGTACTGTCAGCGTGGACTTAGTCTGTTCCTGTTTATCTTTGGTCTTGGGCTGCTCTTGTGTCCCGTCCTTATAATAATAATAATTAATTTGAGCTGATCGGCTGTGCATTTTCTAATTGCGTCCCTTCTCTGCCTCACACTCCACGTCTCAACCCTCACCCCCACCCCCCCTCTCTCGGTCTCTCTCTCTCTCTCTCTTTCAGCTCCTGCCTGAATAACGGCACCTGTGTGGACGGGATTAACACCCACTCCTGCCGCTGCCGGACGGGCTTCAGTGGCCTCTACTGCGAGAAGGAGATTGATGAGTGCGAGAGCCAGCCTTGCAAGAACGGCGGCACCTGCACCGACGACGTGGGCACCTACCGCTGCACCTGCCCTGCCGAGTACACCGGCTCAAACTGCCAGGTGCGTACGACCACGAGCGAAGCTCCACGCTCTTACAGCCAATGACTGACTAACTGTATACACAGCTAAACAGTGCAACACAGGGCTGGTTTTGCCCAGCCCCATGGCCTACATAGGTATTCACAGTATATACAGCAGTCTGCACCATATTATATAGTACAGACAAGTATAGTCTCTTCCTCTTTGGTTAACTGGTTCCTGTGTTCCCCTGGGATCAATAAAGTATCTATCTATCTATCTATCTATCTATCTATCTATCTATATAATTGACTATATCTATCTATCTATCTATCTATCTATCTAATTGACTATCTAATTGACAATAAAGCAGACTTTGACTATCTATCTATCTATCTATCTATCTATCTATCTATCTATCTAATTGACTATATCTATCTATCTATCTAATTGACTGTATCTATCTATCTATCTATCTATCTATCTAATTGACTATCTATCTAATTGACAATAAAGCAGACTTTGACTATCTATCTATCTAATTGACTATATCTATCTATCTATCTAATTGACTATATCTATCTATCTATCTAATTGTAGTATATAGTATAAGTATATATACTTTTTTGATCCCGTGAGGGAAATTTGGTCTCTGCATTTAACCCAATCGGTGAATTAGTGAAACACAAACAGCACACAGTGTACACACAGTGAGGTGAAGCACACACTAATCCCGGCGCAGTGAGCTGCCTGCTACAATGGCGGCGCTCGGGGAGCAGTGAGGGGTTAGGTGCCTTGCTCAAGGGCACTTCAGCCGCAGCCCACTGGTCGGGGCTCGAACCGGCAACCCTCCGGTTACAAGTCCAGAGTGCTAACCAGTGGGCCACGGCTGCCCAATTGACTATCTATCTAATTGACTATCTATCTAATTGACAATAAAGCAGACTTTGACTATCTATCTATCTATCTATCTATCTAACAGCAAACCAAATCAAGCTAATATCTGTTTTGTAACTGAGAGTGTGACCGTTTCCCCTTTGGTTCTCTCTGTGGCAGTACATGGCCGATGTGTGCAGCAAGATCGTGTGCCAGAACGGCGGCCTGTGCTCCCAGTCGAAAACGATGTGGCGCTGCAGCTGCCCCGAGGGCTGGTCAGGCGTCTACTGCGACGTGCCCAACATCTCATGCCAGGCCATCGCCACCCAGAGAGGTGACAATCATTTCTCTCTGCCATCCAGTCAATCTGTCTGTTTTTTTTGTTTGTTTGTTTGTTTGTTTGTTTGTTTGTTCGTTTTCAGAACAGGATGAAGAAATCAAATCAGATCAAACGTTATGTATATACGGCCTTTCGTACAGAATTGCAATGCAAGGTGCTTACAGTAACGTGCCAAAATAGCACAAAGAGAAACATTTTTGGCATACATAACAGGAAATGAGCTGGCAGAATAGGCAGACAGGCCATTTAGGCACAGGAAAGTGCAGCACAGCGATGCTGATGATCTTGCTGTTTTTGGATAGGAACCTCTGCAGATAAAGTGTGCCAGCATGCCGGGAGGTGCGAAGACACGGGCAAGACACACCACTGCCAGTGCCAGAAGGGCTACATGGGCAGCTACTGCGAGAAAGAGGTGGACGAGTGCCTGTCCAACCCCTGCCGCAACGGCGCCACCTGCATCGACTACCAGGACGCTTACACGTGTACGGTAAGGACATGCCAAGTTTCAGGCCTTGACCTCAGGATTGGCTCTAGAGGTGTTTTCTGAAGTACTGAATGGGTCGAATTTTGAGATTGGGAAATAAATCTTTTTTCCAGTCTCTGCCATACAAGGGAATAGGCTGTCTAGAAAATGCATTATATCAGAGTTGCTTTGGATGTCAGTAGAGAAACAGTTGACCTCCTTATATCTAACAGCCGCTCTCTTTGCCGTTTCAGTGCAAAGCTGGTTTCCAGGGGGTGCACTGTGAATACGATGTGAACGAGTGTCAGTCCGATCCCTGCAAAAATGGGGGCACCTGCCACAACCTGGTCAACCACTTCAGGTGCTCCTGTCCTCCTGGCACGCGAGGTGAGTTGCTGGTGGACGGCTGTCCAGTCTCCCTCTAGTGTCCACTGACATGATTGTTTGGTATTGTAGTTCCTCAGGATTACTTATTTAATAGTGTAGTAAGTTTAAGTTAAGGTATTTGTTCAGAAGTGAAAGTATTTGCAAGATACTTTAGTCCAAAATGACAAACATTTGAAAAATGTGAAAAAGACTTATCAGTGACAAATATTATGCATGATAAAACAACATGCTCATATTATAATGCGTACTATTAGTCAAACTCATTCATAGTATGTCACAGTCAATCCAAACGGCAGTGGTTACTCTCAAATGTTTTCCCTCTCTCATCTCATTTCCCGTCTTCCCTCTGTGTGTCTCACAGGAGCGCAGTGTGAAGAGAACTTGGACGACTGTGCCTCAGATAAAGGCCAGCGCTGCCTGAATGGCGGTTCGTGCGTGGACGGCATCGGTCGCTACACATGCTCGTGCAGGCCGGGCTTCACCGGGGAGCACTGCGAAGGCGACATCAACGAGTGCCTGTCGCGCCCCTGCTACGCCCCAGGAAGCCTTGACTGTGTGCAGCAGGTTAACGACTACGAGTGCCGCTGCCGCCTCAGCTACACAGGTACGTCAGGACCCCTGTGCGCCTCTGACCTTTTTCAAGGGCTCCAGTCTCCGTGGAGCTCTTTAGTGTTAAGTGCCTTGATCAAGGGTACAATGGTGGCAGCCAGGAATCAAGTAGTACAAATAGTATCAAAACTGTCAGCTCAGACATTTCTCTGCAATGTATCTAAAGCCTGGACATATACAGTCACTGTGGTGATCTCACCTGCTCTGATGTCCTACTGTCCTCCTTGCCCCAACAGGTCGGCACTGTGAATCTGTGGTGGACTTGTGTCTGTCCAAGCCATGCCACAACAACGGTGACTGCTTTATGAACATGAGCTCCAACCACGGATACACTTGTAGATGTCAGCCAGTGAGTATGCTGCACACACAGACACTCCCACACACACACACACACACACACACACATATTCTCTCCTCTCCCCTCTCTCTCTGTTCTTTTGTTTCTGTTGAGTGTTCTACTCTACCTTTCTGCAACTCTGCAACCCTGACTCAGTGCTTAACCATGAGTCATCAGTTTCCTGAGTAAGCATGAAGTTTCATCTGCTTTGCTCTTTTTGTTTTGGGTTTCGGCATTTAGTGGTTTTCACATCCAGCTAGGCTACATTTGTTGGCCTTTGACGGGACATCACTGCATGCTCATTAATGCTTTGTGATTGCTTTGTGATTGCTTTGTGATTGCTTTGTGGTTGCTTTGTGGTTGCTATACTAATTTCAAAGTCAAAGTCAAAGTTCAAAGTCAGCTTTATTGCCAATTTCTTCACATGTTCCAGACATACAAAGAGATCGAAATTACGTTTCTCACTATCCCACGGTGAAGACAAGACATATTTTACCAATTTAAGTCCACAGACAAACATAACATTCAAGTAAACAAAAAAGTAAGTAAATAAGTAAATAAGTAAGCCTGTGAGTATGTGTGCGTGTGTGTGCATGTGTGTTCTCTGCTCACCTGGTCATGATGTCTGAGGAATGACATCATAATAGTAACAGTAACTTGGCCGATGACACTTTTCTATCCGTCTTTTAACAATTTCTTATTTTCTTCACGCTTGCATCAAAGAGATTGAAACAACATTGCTGAGGTATGAAGGGTTCTTTTCAGTCCTCAAGTGCTCTGTCTGGATTGAACTTAAACTAGAGACCTGGTATTAGAGAGCAATAATACCTTCTTTGTCTTTCAGTTTGTAAAAAGTTTAGGTTTCATTTCAGATGTTAGGGGAAGACTCTTAACATATGTGTTTTTTTCTTTTAGGGCTTCAATGGCTTCAACTGTGGTGATTTTGAGGGCTACACTTGTGCCAACCTGCGCTGCCAGAACGGAGGCACGTGCCAGCCAGGCGGCATCCCCCAGTGCCGCTGCCCGGCTGGCTTTGGCGGTGCCCGCTGTGAGATCGTCCAGAACTGCCCGTGCCACAACGGTGGCTCGTGCGTGCCTGACCCGCTCAACCGCAACCAGATGACCTGTCGTTGCCCGCATCCCTTCCAGGGAAGGCACTGTGAGCGGCTGCCGCTCCTTCCGACGCCTGAGCCATCCTGTCCGTACGTGCAGTGCGAGCAGACGTACGGGGACGGCTGGTGTGACCAGCAGTGCAAGAACCAGGAGTGCTCGTGGGACGGCGGCGACTGCTCGCTGCACTGGCCCAAGCCCTGGGAGAACTGCATAGCACCCGTCCACTGCTGGGACCTCTTCCGCAACGGCCGCTGCGACCCTGAGTGCGACAATCCCGGCTGCCTCTTTGACAACTTTGAGTGCCAGACACCCAGCCCGTGCAAGTAAGAGACTTATTCCACTGTGGTCCCCAATATGCTTGGTGTTCATAAGTTATATAGAACACAGCAGTAAGTGCTCTCCCCATTTGTTAGTTATATACCTGGATTGTTCATAACATCTCAAAACTTATGAAGCGTTTAAAAAAAAAAAAGATGCCATAAGATTCTACCAATCATGTTTTTTTGGGGTTTCTTTGCTAGTCTTTCTGTCCTCCCACTTATTTTTTTGTTACCTCCTTTTGTTACACCGCTCAATTCTGTTTCTCTAATGTCTTTTTCCATCTCCTTGATCGCTCCCAGGTACGATGACTACTGCAAGGATCACTATGCCAACGGCTATTGCAACCAGGGCTGTAACACAGAGGCGTGCGGCTGGGATGGCCTGGACTGCTCGGAGGACGTGCCTCCCAAGCTGGCGGACGGCACGCTGGTGATCGTGGTGCTGCTGCAGCCCAACGAGCTCAAGCGCGACCTCAAGGGCTTCCTGCGCACGCTCAGCACCTTGCTCCGCACCAACGTGCGTGTCAAGCTGGACGACCAGAAGAACTCCATGATCTTCCCGTACTACGGCGACGACAAGGCGGACGACAGCGGCCGGGGCAAGCAGCGGGGCAAGAGGGAGGTTTCCAAGGACGCCATTGGGTATGACCCCCCCCTTCCAATCTACTCATCACCAGGAACTATCTCTAGCACATGTTCATTCAGCTGTTACTTTGTGCACATGATGCTGTGGTTTTTCCCGCATCATCGGAAAGCTAACCTGTCTGTCTGGTATTTTTTCTGCAGCTCCAAGGTGTACCTGGAGATCGACAACCGCCAGTGCGCACAGAGCTCCAAGGAGTGCTTCTCTAGCACGGACCTGGCCGCCTCCTTCATCGCAGCGGAGTACCTCAAATCCGGCCTGTTCTACCCCGTCGTACAAGTCGACAGTAAGTTCCTTAGTCATTGCTTTCAAAAACGTACAAGAGGCCGGTTTTCTATTTTTTCCCTCCTCATGTCATGTTGGCTGGTAAATGTGCTGGGTCATATTCCACATGTTCTCACGTCGTCTCACCTTGTCTCGTCTCCTAGGTGATCACACAGCGTCGCCCCACCCACCGCAGTGGCTGTACCTGTGCGCGGTGGCGGCGGCCATCATCCTGGTGATCCTGGTGCTGGGCGTCCTGGCGGCCAAGAGGAAGCGCAAGCACGGCATCCTGTGGCTACCCGACGGATTCCTGGCCAACAACAACAGCAAGCGTCGCGAGCCCGTGGGCCAGGACGACTTCAGCCTCAAGTGAGTTTCAGGGTCTGGCAGAAACACACACCCACCTCTCTGTACACACTTATGTATGCATGTGGACAGACATGCATACATACGCTGGCAAACACAGTATAGATTTGCAGTCAGCACAAATGTACTTTATTTGCATTTTTAGTTGTATTTATTTTAGTTACATATTACTTTTTCTGCTTTGGTGGTATATATACATATGTTAAACCCCAAACTCGATTTTTGAAGGGTTATGCCATGACACACACACACACACACACACACACACACACACACACACACACACACAGGAGGAGTATTACATCAGAGTGACCATCCTTACTTTTCTAATAGAGTTTTCTGTCTCCTATAACCCCCTTGCTGCAGGAACATGCAAAAGCCCCAGGATGGTCTGTTGGACGGCAGCCAGGACCAGTGCTGGCCAGAGGAGCATCCGCCCAAAAAGCCCAGGGTACGTCTTTCAGTCCGATGTGCTCTTAGATAGTAGATAGTAGATAGTCTTTATTGTCATTGCCACTTTTTTTGAGATTTGAAAGTGCTGTTGACTCATGAGGAACAATAAATAGTAAAAAAAAAAAATACACATATATAAAAATATAAAAAGAATATAAACATGTATTGCGCTGGTTATGAACAGGAATGGTTCTGTACAGATTTCACTGGTTAAAGACTATATACATAATTGTACTGGTAATAAAAAGCTGTACAGATTGCATTGGTAAATTAGTTAATTGGTTAATTAGTTACTAATGCATTTAGCTAACTCGTTTATCCAAAGCCACTTAAAGACACTAAGTGCAGGGGCCAGCCTCCCTGGAGCAACCAGGGTTTAAGTTTTTAGCTCAAGGGCACAACAGTGGCAGCCAGAAATCGAACCGATGACTTTCTGACTACTGCATGCTAGCGTAGGTCCTTGGCCTTCACGCTATCTCTGCCACGTCCACTCCAGACAATAGCCGTGTGTGCTGTACTCCCCTGGATGGTCACCTCCATATCTGGCCTCACTCTATATCCCCCCCCCCCCCTCAAATATACACCTAAAAAAATGGCCCCCTCCCTGTCTGACCTTACTCTGTCTCTTTCTCTCCTCCATAGATGGCCACTCCTCAGATGGAGGACAAGCCCCTGTTGCCTATGGACGGTGCAGTGGACAGAAGGGAGTGGACGCTGCAGCACCGCAAGGCCGCGGACATCACTCTCACGCCCCCACAGGCTGACCTGGACATGGACTGCTTGGACGTCAATGTCAAAGGGCCAGGTACAGTGACGATCACGGACGGCTGCTTACCCTATAGCATGTAAGCAGCTACCCAGATATGTAGTTGACAGGAGTTGGATAGATCTCCTAAGAAAGGCACTGGGGCAATTCTGCTAATTTATTATAATAATAATAATAATAATAATAATAATAATAATAATAACAATAGTAATAATGAGTAGTTACATTGCTATAGCCCCTTTATCAACACTCAAGGTTGTTTAACAGAAGTCAAAACAAAACAAAAACAGAAACAAAAGCAGTTTAAAAAAACAAACAAAAAAAAAACAGAAATTAAAGCGGTTTCAGTCATGTCATTTTCTCCTTTGGTCCCTGCGTATCTCCTCCAGACGGCTTCACCCCTCTCATGCTGGCGTCGTTACGTAGCAGCGGTGTGGAGTGCGCCAGCGTGTTGGGCGATGAGGAGGAGGAGAGCGGCGCCGACGAGGCCGGCTCCAACGTCATCAGCGACCTGATCGCCCAGGGCGCCACGCTCATGGCGCAGACGGACCGCACTGGGGAGACCGCCCTGCACCTGGCCGCCCGTTACGCCCGGGCCGATGCCGCCAAGAGGCTGCTGGACGCCGGCGCCGACCCCAACGCTCACGACAACATGGGCCGCACGCCGCTGCATGCCGCTGTGGCTGCTGATGCCCAGGGAGTGTTCCAGGTGAGAGGCAGCTGCCCTGCTCCTGTTTTAAATGGATTGACTTCATTAATTTACTGCACTTTAGTAGTAAAGATGGTTTGACCTTCCACCCGTGCTGCGTCTATGCAAAAACATACATTGGACAGGAACAAAAAGGAGGAACAAAAAGAGTACAATGAAAAATACAGTATTTAAGTGCAAAAACGCATGTTAATAAATGGCTCGACAAGAGTATTTGTGTCAGGCCTTCACCCAGCCCTCCTATAAATAGGACCCTCAGTTGTGCTTGTTTTGGCTATCAGTTTGCCTCTCTCTTTGACTAGGTGTGACTGAGAAATGCAGCTTCATGGTTGATTTCCTTCATGGTAGAGGCATGTCAGGCTTTCAGATGTAGTCAACTGCATAGAGAGATACGAGCTGTGTTTGGAGTGAACAAGGGGGTTTCAACCTGGTAGTCTCTCGTAGTACTCTCGTAATGCGCTTTCCATGTTTCAACTAGCCTATATGACGGGTGTATATCTTCTGTCCAGATCCTGATCCGTAACCGTGCAACTGAGCTTGATTCCCGCATGAACGATGGCACCACACCCCTCATCTTGGCAGCGCGTCTTGCCGTGGAGGGGATGGTAGAGGAACTGGTGCACTGCCATGCTGACGTCAATGCTGTCGATGATCATGGTAAATTATACTTCCTGTCTGTATGTATGTATTTGTGTGTCTCACACTCTCTCTCTCTCTCTCTCTCTCTCTCTCTCTCTCTCTCTCTCTCTCTCTCTCTCTCTCTCTCTCTCTCTCTCACTCTCTCTCTCTCTCTCTCTGCCTCTTTTTCTTTCTCTGTTCCTCTCTCTCTCTGGATGCCATCTTGGTCAGCACCCTGATGTGTTGTCCCTCTGTGCCATTTCAGGCAAGTCAGCTCTGCACTGGGCAGCCGCAGTCAACAACGTTGAGGCCGTTCTGGTGTTGCTGAAAAATGGAGCCAATCGAGACATGCAGGACAACAAGGTGAGCTTGCAGGTCCACAGTAATGCTGCTCTCACTTGCCTGTCAGGTGTCTTTGTTTTACTTCAGGTCTGAGATATATTTATATATACAAAATTTGCAAAGGTCAGTGTTTGCCTCTGTAAAAGAAACTGATTTTTCAGCAATTCTTCAAACAAACCTGGAGAAATATAAAAAGTTTCCCAAAAATATCCTACAGGGCTTTTATGGGGTGTCATTTTTTATCCACCAGTCAGAATTTCTGTGGAACAGCATACCTTACTTGGCAAATCTGTGCCTTCTAGTTGCTGAGTTAGTCAAAGAGTCCATGTCCACACAATTTGCAGACATAATGTCAAATGGGTGGTTTATAGAGCTCTCCTGTGATTGTGTTCCATTTTTAAACTGAGCGAGGTAGTGTTCTTGGCAACATTCCCTCCGCTTTAGCAGTCAGCTACATAAGCAAACTCAGATGCATCTCACAAGCTATCAGGGAGGACGTTTGCCTGCAGGTACCTCAAAGCTCCAACTGTGACCTCAGACACTCATATGTTTCTCTCTCAATTCAATTCAGTTCAATTCAGATATGCTTTATTGACACGGCAAATCATATGCAAGCATCCACAGGAATAATAATAAAATAATAATAATAATAATAATAATAAAAAGACATATACAAACATTACAAACATTGTTACATGTGTTTTTCTCTCTTTCTCTTTCCCCCGTGTGTCCTATCTCTTAGGAGGAGACTCCTCTGTTCCTGGCAGCGCGGGAGGGTAGCTTCGAGGCGGCCCAGGTGCTTCTCGACCACTACTCCAACCGCGACATCACCGACCACCTGGACCGGCTGCCGCGCGACACCGCTCAGGAGCGCATGCACCACGACATTGTGCGCCTGCTGGACCAGTACAACCTGGTGCACAGCCCCCATGCCGGCCCCAACCACCTGGGCGGTGGCAACGGAGGCGGCCACTCCTCCATGGTGTGCGGGGGCGCCGGCGGCGCCGGAGGATTCATGGGCATGCGGCCCGGCCCGCAGGGCAAGAAGAACCGAAGAGGAGCCGGCGCCAAGGTGAGCGGGGGCGCTGGAGGACCGGGCGGCGGTGGACCCAAAGAGCTGAAAGACATGAAGGCCAAGCGGAGGAAGAAGCCGGCCGGAGGGGAAGGGCCTGCAGGAGGAGCAGCCGTGCCCGTGGGAGGAGGAGGGGGAGGAGGAGCCGTGGGGGGTAATGCTGCCACTGTTGCCGCCAATGCCAAGGGCCCTGGGTTGTCGGAGAGCTCGGTCACCATGTCGCCCGTGGATTCGCTCGAGTCGCCACACTCGTACGCCGGTGATGCGGCCGCGGCGTCCGGAGCCGCCACGTCGCCACCACTGCTGAGCAGCCCCACACCTCGCCAGCTGCTGCCCCCGGTCAGCCACATGCTGGCCAGCCAACAGCAGTGGGTGGGCATGGGCAAGCATGGAGGCGGCGGCGGCTACGGTGGTGGCGGGGGCACCATGTTCGGCACCATGCCCCACCAGATGGGCGCCTCGCACCACGGCATGTCCCAGCACCACAGCCCGGGCCTGCTCACGCCCATGAACATCACCATGAGCCGCGAGCAGCTGCCACCAATTGTCACCTTCCAGATGATGCCCGGCGGGGGCCAGGCCATGCTGAAGCAGTCTCAGATGCCTGGGCAGATGCAGAGCCAGGGCCAGAGCCGCCCCCAACAGGGCTCGGCCCACCTGCACTGCGGCCAGATGTACCCGATGCCCGACGTGGGGATGTCGCACGGCATGGCCCACCAGCTCTCCCACGCCCACTCGCACAGCCACGCGATGCCCATGGGCATGGTCGAGGGCCAGGGCCGCCAGTTGCCTCCGTACCAGCCTCTGCAGAGCCCCGTGGATAAGTACCCCACGCCGCCGTCGCAGCACAGCTACCCCAACACCGGCTCGGAGGGCACCACACCCGGGCACCCCACGCAGCCGGCCAGCGAGCACCCCTACCTCACCCCGTCGCCTGAGTCACCCGACCCCTGGTCCTCCTCCTCGCCCCACTCCAACTCGGACTGGTCGGACGTCACCACCAGCCCCACGCCGCTGGGGAACGTGCACGCGCTTGCCCAGCCCTGCCACACACACATTCCAGAGCAGGCGCAGCTGCAGCCGTCCGCACAGCCGCAGACGCCGCAGGCCCAGCAGCCGCAGCGGAGCAGCATCTACGCCTGAGACTCCAGACTGCGCGCCGCTCGGCTTAGCTCGAGTCAACTGAGCTTGCTGGTGGAAACTACAGTGTTTTCCTTTTTTGGTCCTTTTTTTTTTTTTAAAGGAAATTCCTTTGTCTTAATCTTATATCCACTAGTTACTGTCTCTTCCGATGTCTATTTGTAATGCTTTTATTGCTATGCACTTCAGTATTGGTAGTGTGTGTGTATGTGCGTGTGTATATGTAGTTACTGAATCTCTTCTAATACTGCTTGTTGTGCCCAAGTAAAAATGAAAGAAAATGTATCCAGTATAACCAGCTAGGATTAGAACGTCTCGTCAGTTCAGCCAGGTCCAACAAGTCCGGGCCTGTGGGACAGCATAAACAATCATCAAAAAGGAGTCAGGACTAATAAAGGCTGAAACTAATGACCTTAACGGATGGATGATGCTTGGAAATCCAAGTCGTGGCCACGATCAAAAGGAGATTATTGTGTCATCTACGGACAGTGATATAACTGTGGCCACCAAAACAAGGGACATTTTCTACTGCCCTTGGTGGGCTGTTTTACTTTGGCTTTATACATTTTGAAGGATATTTGGTCAACGAAAGCTTTTGTTTCATCATTGTTTTGTAATGTCTTTAAGTCAAATGTTGCTAGTGCTTCTTTGTGTACTGGGTTATTGTTAATTTAATGATGTTGTGTCTTTTTTTGTATGATGGGTCAACCTGCTTTAGGAGAGATGTTATCTTGAAGCTTAAACTGCCTTTTACTGTTCTCAGCAGATAGAAACTGTATGGTGATTTATGGTTTTGTCTAAGGTGAATTTAGATTTTGCTCGAAAGAGCATCCATGAGGAAGAGGTGCACACAAAGAACAGCACACAGGCACAGCTGTCGAAGGTGTGGTTCTAAGCTCAACTGTGGTGTAAATCGTTTGAACTTCACGTTTCCTGTCTTTATAAGTATCTCTCTAAAATGGCCTGGCATCTCTGTTACTGTGTTTTTGTACAGCCTGTGCTTTAGAGAGGTGGGATAACAGGAAGGTATGGCTACCAGTAACTTGTTCAATTGGCACTAAAGTCAACAAAACCTAATAATGGAGAAGTGAAAGTCTCGTTTTGGCAGTGGTAATGTATCATGTGATTTGTATTTTCGGATTGATTGATTTGCAGTTGGCTTATCAAAGTATTACTGAATTTTTGAACAAGATTATGACATTCTGGAAGCTGGAGGTGAGGAAATGTAAGTTGAGACAACTGGAAGCAACGGTTGCCATGTTAGTATTGTCCCACGACAGTTTATGCCAAAGGCACTGTGTCTTTTTACGAACACCATTATTGTAATTACTGTTACTGTTTTACCTGTATAGTCATGTTATTGTTCTCATCGGTTTAAACTGTCTCTTTATTTTCTTAATTTCTGAAATGATGGTTCTTCTCCCAAATCAATTAGTCTTCTCTGTTTTTCCACTATATTGTACACCTATTTGCGATTCTTTGATTTTTTTTAAAGAAAACAAAAAAAGATATTGTGCTTAGAGATTTATCTGTACCATGGGGAGTTCTCATGCCTCATGGTGTTTGCTTTTTGGAGTGTCTTCGTGACACTGTACAATCAGTTTTTCTTCTTTGCACAGCACAGCACACCAACATCCCAACATCCAACCAAAATCCTGAAGATACAATCCAAAAAAGTGTAGTTGCTACAAGTATTTAGTGTTTTTTTCTTGAGATTGATTTGAATGATTTGTTATGTCCTGTGTGGTTATTGTTTTTTTCTTTTTCTTTTTTAAACAAACCAGAGGGTCAGTGTTAAATTGTACCTACCCAAAGCTAACACACACTTTTGTCAAGGCAAACTTATCACTATAGAAAAAAAAAAAAGAAATCATACACATATACGGTACACAGGGGACTGCAAACCCCAAATCAGAAGACGAAACAGAGCAGAGGAATGTGTAAAAGGATAGCATTACATTTTTGGTCTTATTGTTTATACGTGGCATATTTTTTTTTTTCCAGTTTTGCTCTGAGTTGGTCAAATCAGATGCCTTGAATGTCACGTGTGTAGATGAAACTCAACCGACCCCTACAAATTCTCTCTGTGGCACTTATGCTTGTTTGCTTTAAGGGTGTCAAAGTGTGCTGATTTGTATTTCTGTGCCTTTAGGACCCCTGGTCCCTTAACCCCATGATCGAATCAGCAGGGCTCAAAGAGCATGGTGTTTTCACTTAAATATTATGCAAGGCTTTTGTTTTTTTAATGCTGTAAATAAACTTTTTAAAAATGTTCATGAACCTTGTTAACCAAATATATACGGTATATATATAAAAAGCTATATAAATGTGTATGCCTTATATGAAGTAGATCTCTCGCGTTGGTACAACAGTTGATGAACCTTGTGAATAATGGACAAGTCCAAAGTAACCAAGCGAGGAAATGATTCGTTTATATTTGAATCAACAAATAAAGTTGTTAGGATCTACCCAAGCATCTCATTTTCTTTTGGTACATTCTTCATAACTTTGATATTAAGCAAATAAGATTCAAGTAGGCTAAGTAAGTAAGATAGTGACACCTTTTTGAAACAAGTTCATGAAGAGCCTCACAAGATATACCAGCTGGCCTTTCTAATTGTGGGCTTTGGAAAATGCCTTAGAGCAAACAGTATATAAATGCTCTTGGGTTGACCTTGGTTTTGTATTAACCTACAAATATATGCATACCAAGATGACAAACTACAAAAAATGCAAAGCAGTGGTGTAGTCTACGTCATGGGTTCCCAAAGTGGGGGTCGCGGGACGCCGAGGGGTGGGTCGCGAAATAATTTCCATAAATCAAATAAATTTTGGAAAAATAAAGAGCTGTCACTTGACCGCACTTTAAAGACAGATTTTAATTCCAAGACGCTTGTTGAGTTCTGGATTTCAGTCGAGAGGGAATATCCACAGCTATTGAAGGCCGCGACGGACGTACTGACGCCGTTTGTGGAGGATGATCTCCGTGTGGCCGTCTCCACAATTAAACCAAGAATGGACTTGCTGTGTTCCGCGTATAGCGCGCTTCCATCTCATTATATGAGATTTACGCTGAAAGATAGTTGCCAAAATGTAAATTTGCGCAGCAACAATGTACATATGTTTACAACAGTTTGTGGATATTACCCTGACTGAGATATTCTTCTGTTAAAATGGAAATTAAAGTAATGTTTCAAAGTTAAGTTTGCACGACAGCAATAATGTGCACTCATGTTACATGGGTATTATTTTTTGACTAAGGTATTCTGCTTTTATCATATAGTAGCCTAAATTTCTATATGTAAAATCATAACAGACTGCTCTGGAATTTTGAAATAAAAATATATACATTTGGAGATAGGCCTACTACCCTATATCAAAACTTTGAGATAGGCCTATGTCAATATTTGGACATATTAATTTTGAAATGTCTGAATATTGAGATTAAACGTTAACATATCAAAAGTTTACATTTGAGATATCAAGTCAGAAAATTGAGATAGCCTAGGCCTAATTTGATCTGCTAATTGCACTTTTTATCTAAAAATGCCAGATTGCAACTCCATGTAGGCTAAGAAGCGAGGTAAAATGAACTGAATGACTCGCGACTAGCAGACACATTCATATTTTCCCTAAGGAGACTCGCGAGACTCAACCTTTCGCGAATCTTTTGAACGCCAAAGCAGTAGTGGGCGGTAGTCGTACATCAATGTACAACTTATTCGTTTTGAATGCGGCGGTTCGCATTCGGTGTAAAATCAGGAAGTTCCACAGTTGGAGATTTGTCTGAAGTTCCAACATATTTCTGAAGAGATGTATTAGTGCTGTCATAGTCAAATAAATGGCCATTACATGGTATGCATTTCAGACAGAATTGTTGAAGCTCGTTCGAAGGTTGCGATGAAGAGGGCGCATTGATTTAATGTGTGTTTTAGTTGCCTGGCCCTGGCTAACTTGCCTAGCTCCAGTTAACGTTATCCAACGTTAGCTGAAATATTTGGTGACACTTAAGTCACTTGCAAAACCTGTTTTCAGTTTAAGTGTAAGGTGTAGGAAGACCAAGCTGTCGCGGAGAAGGCTTTTGTAAGGACTGTGAGAATGAATGGACGATTGTTTGTATAAACGACAGGAAACGTTCGCTGCTGATAGCTAGCGACAACTTTGTATTTGGCATATCTTCCGGATCCTTGCACCAGTTTTCATCGACTTTGGTGAGTATGTGGTATTGGCCACCAGCTTGTACAGGTGTACACAAGCCAGAAAATATCATAGCTAGCATCTATAACTTAAAGTGAGGAGTTGGCAAATTAATTGTAACCTGATTGGTGTTAACCAGTGCTATCGATAGTATTGTTTACGAGCTTAGATCCATGATGGCTAGATATTTGTTCTTTGGCAGCAATTTAAGTCAGTCACTTTTATTTTTTGTCTTGCAGGTTGACTTTTTTGATAAATAAATGTCAGTGTAAGTTTGTGTTGTACAGCACCTGTTGACTGTTGTGTCGATCCTTGATAGCGAATGCCCTTCACTAAAAATAATGACGTGGCTAATAGTGGGAAAGTAAGGTAGCTAGGGTGAATGAAATGCAATTCCGGGGGGGAATAAATCCCTGGAGTCGCCACAACACGTTGTTGGTCAGAAGAGTTTACGTTTAGGTGTCGAATAAGACTAACTGTCAATGTTATATACGCCCACACGTTTGATACTGACATTACTTCTTTATCATGTCGTTTATTAACGTACTATCAATATCAGCCTTTTTATCTTTATTAGCCGGTCTGAAAGATAGCCTCTGTCACTCAGTATTAATGGTCTTACAACCCTTTCACTCTAAGATAGTCAATGATGTAATTTAAAAATGCAAATGCCCTGTTAACTCTTTGTTTTTTATCTTCTGTCTGCAGTCGACCATCCCTCTAGTAAAATACTGCTAGTGGAACAATTGTGACCTTGTGCCATGGCTTCCACCCACCTGAAGTACCTGTCTCTAGGTGTGCTGGTGTTCCAGACCACATCTCTGGTGCTGACCATGCGCTACTCTCGCACTCTACAAGGAGATGGTCCAAGATACCTGGCCTCCTCTGCGGTGGTGACTGCTGAACTGTTGAAAATTCTTGCATGTGTCATGCTGGTCTTCAAAGAGCACAGTGAGTTTGATGTTTTCAGCATCCGGATATGTTACATTACATTACATTACATTACATTTGGCTGATGCATTTTAGCCAAAGTGACTTACATTAAGTAACCATTTTACAAAATAAATTAAAACAATTTAAAAGGTAGAGTAAAAAAGAACAAGTTAGTGCATCAGTGAGTGCTGTTTTTATATATTCAAGTGTCAGTTCTAGTCAGGTGATAAGTGGTAGAATTAGCAAGGCTAGTTGTAAGTAGTGCTACGAGAGGAGATATTCTCTGAAGAGCTGAGTCTTCAGGAGTTTTTTTGAAGATGGAGCAGGGATGTCCCTGCTCTAGTAGGAATAATATATTGTTCTCTTTGAGTACTGGAAATCTGCCTTGGTATATTTAATTATGAGGCAAGAGGACAAGTGTGTGCAGAGTTCATAAGTTCTCCTGCGGAGTAGATAGAAGGCAGAGACTGCTCAGTAAAACTAGACTGCCGAATGCCCTAATATTGCAGGATTAGTGCCATTCAGTCAGTTGGGAGAAGAGCATGAACATTGAACAGTGCACAAGGCCCTGCATGTTGACTTTGGTGTGGGTGGCCACAACGTCAGAACCCCAACTGCAAGATCCTGCAACAGCAAGGATGCAGTAAAGGTGAATGTTATAGCACCGAATTACAGATGGCTGGTTGCAGAGGAGAGAGCTTATATTTCAGATCACTGAGATGGGGAGATGATGTTTAAAGGGAGACAAGCGATAAGGAGAGTCAACGGTGTTTAACCCTTATGATTGGTACGCTGTTGTTGCATGATAAACTTCCATGTTTTTTCCATGTGTTGTTGGAATGATGGAGAACTGCTTGTTCACTTCTCAGTTGAGTTGTTGTATGGAGTAGACATAAACAGATACAATAAGTTGATATTTAGATTTTTGCTGTGTAATGGCGTAAGTGATGACCTTCACATTTCATATCTGTTCATTTGGCAGGCAATTTTATCCAGTGTAACGTACAAATTAGGCCTAACAACTCACAAACAGACAGATACTCACAACTGTGTTATATTTTACAAGATATGTGCACAAGACAGCAGTACGGCAGTAGTGAGGTTTAGACTTAAAGTGGTGTTAAATGTTTTGTAGTTTTGGAAAATCAAGTGCTTAGCCTCACTGTATATAGCATACATTAACATTAGCTTTAAAACAAACCTAGATATTATCATCAAACATCAGTAGACTGGTGTTGACATATCCCCATATCATCTCATAACACTGCCTTGGCCTACCTATCACTCATACAGCAAATGTCATCGTCTGTCTGTGTCAGGTTACAGTGTCCGTGCCCTGAACAGTATGCTGAGACAGGAGATTGTACACAAACCCGTGGAGACCTTGAAGCTGGCCATTCCCTCTGGAATCTACACGTTACAGAACAACCTACTGTACGTCGCTCTCTCCAACCTGGATGCAGCCACTTATCAGGTGCGGCCCTCAGACGTTAAACATTTAAAACCCCCTTTATTGAACCATCACATGGATCGAGGACTTCGTAAAAGTTACTGTGTAGCCCTACCACAAGTTCATCTATACCACGGTAAAGGAACACAGAACGTGTCACCAGGTAACAGACCATTAGAAAGGGATAAAAAAAAATCTACAGAACTTAAATCAGGGAAACTCTGTTCATAATCTACACTAATACACATAATATATCACTAAGAGCACCCCTCTCAGGTGGAGATTAAAATAAGTGAATGTATGTAGCAATTGTAGGAAAACTGTCCAAACCGGTATTTTGCGAAGCCCAAATGCATGGGTGAGGCTGTGTAGGCTATTGACATGTCTTCTTCTTGTAGTACCTGAATGGTACCTATTTTTCTTGGCTGTATGTACATTTTGTATGTATGTATGTATGTATGTATGTATGTATTGTTGTTTCAGGACCTCAGACTCTAAAGGCGCATTCACACTGGGTCTGTTTAACTTGACCGTACCCGAGTGCGATTACTCCCCCTAGCCCTGACCCAGCTGGTCTGTTCACATTACATTATTGTTTGCGCATTTTGGTCCGTTTATGTCATAAACACTAGCTTCTTTTTACCAATATCGATTGGCAACGTCGCAAAAACGGCAGTTTATTTCCTGCTTTTGGAACAGATAGCATTCAAACTGTACCAGAGTTCTAATGAAAGGTACCACAGACCCTTGTTTTCTAGCGGACCCTGGTTTGGTAAACTGCGTTCACATTAGCAAAAATCACCGAACCATCGGTCAAAACATAACCTCGGGTCCGGATGAAACGGTCTAGTGTGAATTAAATTCTAAATAAGTTTTTCACTTCAGGGAGGTTAAGATTCTACAGCATTCTTTCCCTGAATAGAAAATGCACATGCTACACATTTCCAATTCAGAGAACCAAATTGATCTCTGTGCCCTCAAGACCAAAAGCCCACTGAGGGACTAGTATACCATGTGATATTTGCCACAACGGTGACTGGTGAATTGAACAAGGACATTTCTAGAAAGCCCTACCATGAACTGACTCATCTCCTCATCTCCTTCCCCTGACGTCTCCTCTCCTCTCGCCTGATCAGGTGACGTACCAGCTGAAGATCCTGACCACGGCCCTGTTCTCCGTGTCCATGCTGGGCAGGAAGCTGGGGGTGTACCAGTGGTTGTCTCTGCTCATCCTCATGGGCGGTGTGGCGCTGGTACAGGTCAGTTGTCTTTATGTTAAGCCTATGTTAGATAGTATATCAGTCATTGAGTAAACCAGTCATGCAGAGATGGCAATAAGTGTATAGATGCCTAGGTGCAAAAATACATTTTGTCTGTTTGCAGATGGTTGTAGGTGTATTGCTTCCTGTTTGTGTGCACTAATGCATGCCTCTGTTTGTGTGTTTGCTTGTCTTCTGTCTTCCCTGTGTGTGTGTGTGTGTGACCACAGTGGCCCTCTGACTCGCCCTCGTCCCCGGAGAAGGAGCCGTTGAGCTCGGGCTCCCAGGTGGTGGGGCTGGTGGCCGTGCTGGTGGCCTGCTGCTCCAGCGGCTTCGCCGGCGTCTACTTCGAGAAGATCCTCAAGGAGACCAAGCAGAGTGTCTGGGTCAGGAACATCCAGCTTGGTCAGTAGTGTTTGAGGTCACTCTTGTCCGTTTTGTAAAAAAAGTGACATTATGTTGACAATTGCAGCTGTACTTTATAAAAACAAAACAAGTCATATTGCTGAGAAATAATGTTTTAAATGAAAATAATTGGCAACAACCAATCCAAACCTTAACATGTAAGTGTATAAAATGATGGCTTAACTCATGCATATCTCAGCCTTGCTTTTCTTCATTTGTTTCATATCATAAGCTTTTTCTAACTATTTATCATCTTTTGTCTGAACTGTTTCCCATACGTACACCCACCATTCTCCTCTGTCTTGACAGACTGCATTCTGGTTTGCATGCGCAACACGCCCCTGTGCTTTTAAATACTAGGCACAGGATTTACTCACAACGCATCATTTGTTTTGCCCCTATTTATACTCCCCTTCTCGCTTCTACGCGTACTGCATAGTGAGACCTTTACTTGAAACAACCGAGTACTATTCCTTACATCGCCTGTCAGATTCTTTTATGCTCATCATTTGTCAAGCCCTGTTGGGCATTGTCATTTATTTACTCGTCAGTCGTCTCCATTATCCAATAACAGCGTTGTGTCGGTCAGACCTGGTAAGCTATTATGATCTGCCTGACAGCTTATTTGTGACTGACTCGCATGTTAATTCAGTCAGCGCACCTCTGTGTTCCGTGTGAAGGTAGAACATAGAAGGAGAGAACTCTGCTTGTGTTCTGTTCCTCTGCTCGTCCTTTCACCAGGATGTATCTTCATCTCGCGTTTATTTTTAAACCCGAACGTGTGAACTGTGATAAACCTGCCATGATTCATATCCGCGTGTGAACTGGAGCTGGGTCTCTCTCCTTCTCTCTCTCTCGCTCTCACTGTGTGTGAGATATTCATTGAGAAACCAGCGAGAGCTCCATGTTTGCCTCTCGATATTGACTTTGCAGCTATTTGAATTTCTCCCTCGAGCTCTGGGCCTCTTAAAAAAATTCCCTTCATATCATTTAGTCTTCCATTTTCTCACTCACTTGCTGTTCGTGTCCCTTCATTTACAGTTCAAAAAACTTAGTGTGGGAGTGTTTCCATGCTTGTGTTGTGTCATTGGTTGCATTGGATATAACAATAGCTACTTTCGCCTTCTGTAGGGATGTTTGGCCTGGTTTTCGGTGTGATTGGCATGTTTGCGTATGATGGAGATCGGGTGAGGGAGCATGGAATGTTCCAGGGCTATAACAGTCTCACTTGTGTTGTGGTCGCTCTTCAGGTAAGTGTACCTCATCCAGCAGTTCAGGAATTCATCTTGTCCCCTTGTTAATGTTAAAGAAAACCACTTATTATTGGCCTAATGGATCTGCTTTGTGAGGTTCAGAACCTAGTTTGCTTTCTGTTTCTTTTCAATGAATTGCTCTGTAGCTTGCTTGAATTATAAAGTTTGTAACTGTCGTAACCAAATGTAAAGATCTGTGAGCTAGCGCCAGGGTTTTGAGTTTCAGCCTTGACCACTGGAGAGGTCTTCAGTTTAAATATGGCCCAGAAGTGGAAAGGGGGTCAAGCAAACCTACAGTTGAGATCCAGCTGAGGTCAAACACTGGCTTCTGTTCATGGGGGATCTTTAACGGTTGTGGTGATTGAAAGTCCATTAACTGATTATCGTATTTGATATTTAAATGTACTCTAGTGTTATCTTTGTTATGCCTTAGCAGTTTCCAGATAGCGGGTGAATAGTTTTATGTACACCCTAGTAACAGTTTCAGGTTCCCGTATTTCAGCTACACACTAATGCAAACCTAATGGTAAACAATTATAGTAAAACAAACCATAACCATACCAAGGTAACCATTTTGTGGATTTATTTTGCAATAACGACTAGCTGGCCCATTTCACCTTTTGGTTACCCCGCTACTTTCAAAACAAAGTAGTAATCGGAAATATTTAATGTGCCTCAATCGACCAAACAGAGTGCAGTATTCTAGAGGTCTTATATAAGAATAGCACACTGGGGGAGCTGTGGTGCCAGTGGTTGCTGTGTCCGTACTACATTCGGGTCCAAGTGTCCCAGGGGGACCCAGGTCTCAGTCTGACCTGTGGTCATTTCCCAATCCCTCTCCATCTCTCTCTCGCTCCTACTCAATTCCTGTCACTCTTCGCTGTCCTATCTTAATAAAGGCAAGAAGAAAAAGAGAATAGCTCCCTGGAAGAGTATGTCTGCCCAGTGGGAAATGCCCATGATGTAGTATAGCATTACTGTCTGCCAGAGAGACAAAGTTTTAATCACACTTCCAAAAGGATTAACGCATCATATTATTTGTCCATTAAACTTCTAAAGTACATCTGGAGCATTTGGCTGCCTTGCTGGGGCACCCTGTTTTTCAAGTTTGTAAATGTCTTAACTGCTTTCTACCTTAAGGCTCTTGGTGGACTGGTAATAGCTGCTGTAATCAAATATGCGGACAACATCTTAAAGGGATTTGCCACATCGCTCTCCATCATCCTCTCCACACTCATCTCCTACTTCTGGCTTGAAGACTTTGTGCCCACCAGGTGCCTTGCCACACACACACACACACACACACACACACACACACACACACACTAAATGAGACCTTTGTTTCCTATCCAGAAAAACTAACACTTACATCTTGACATCTTGTCATTTTTCTTTCTAGTGTCTTCTTCATGGGAGCAGTGCTGGTCATTGTGGCCACCTTCCTTTATGGCTATGAGGGCAAGCCCTCCACAAACCCAAGCCGGGCTTGAGAGAGGGCAGGAAAACCAAAGGACCAGCTCCTGAGGTGATGATTTGAAGGAGGTACAAGCGAGAGCACCAAAGGATCGTGGGGAGGAGGAGGACTTTATCAAAGGAGGCACATCTGAGGCATATCTGCGGCATATCACCACACACACAAGAGACACCACACCGGTCTGTGTCCTTGTGCAGAGGCAATGGGTCAGCTACATGGCTGCCCTTTTGCGGGAGTCCATGTTGAGGACTGAAAGATGATCAGCTTGGCTTTCTCTTATCGTTCGAGTTGTGCTCTCTCTCTCACCCAACACGTACTAGGGAAGCCATAAGCCAATTCTCCAGATTTACTTAGAACCACCTCTCATACATATCCAGACCACATAGGGAAACTGACCGGTTCAGATTTCAAACTAAACATATGAGGGCTAGGGGCTGTATTTTTTTTAAAAAAAAAACATTTTAAATGAGATAATCATGTTTTGGAGGCGCACAAGGGATTATATATTGATTTGAGATTATTTTCAGTTCTGTCCAGGATTTGGTCATTATGACCTTCCAAGAATCACAGAAGGCTTTACCAGTTGTAATCAAATGGATGGTAAAACCTAGGTGAATGAAGGAGTGTACTGATGAAAAGGTCTACCCTAAAAATGCTACAATCGCACTCAGAAACACTATCATCTTTCACATCCTCAGTTACTGAATGCACCTTATGCAGGCCGACTTTACGTGAAGATTGAAGTTGATTGATTCAAGCAGGTCAATTTCAGTATGTCTTGGTTTCTGTGTTTTTTTTTTTTTTTTTTTTAATGTTTATTCGAAATGGAATGTAAATACTGTAAATCATGGGAGACATGGGAAAAATATGTTTGTGCAGTGTTCAGAGAAGCACTTGCAATAATGACAATATCTGAGTCGCTTTGTCCTTTTATTACCTCAGAAACACTGCATGCATGCAAAAATGTTGTGTGAAGGCCATTCAAGATTTTGATACCATTTCTTTTAAATTGATGCCCCAGGATAGGCCAAGTTACGTTCTCAGTGCTTTGTTCTGTCACTATTCCAGACTGCTGCTTCACCACCAGGGTCTTCACATGTTTGGCAGCTACCTCATACCAGGGTTGTGCACAATTCGAATTGCAATTCTGCTTCCTGTTTGCTACCTCAATTGGAATGCAAGTGAAATTCAAGAATTGAATTGAATTGGAATTTAGTGTGTTATATATATGTATATATATGTATATATATATATATATATATATATATGTATATATATATATATATATATATATGTATATGTATGTATGTATGTATGTATGTATGTATATGTATGTATGTATGTATGTATGTATGTATGTATGTATGTATGTATGTATGTATGTATGTATGTATGTATGTATGTATGTATGTATGTATGTATGTATGTATGTATGTATGTATGTATGTATGTATGTATGTATGTATGTATGTATGTATGTATGTATGTATGTATGTATGTATGTATGTATGTATGTATGTATGTATGTATGTATGTATGTATGTATGTATGTATGTATGTATGTATGTATGTATGTATGTATGTATGTATGTATGTATGTATGTATGTATGTATGTATGTATGTATGTATGTATGTATGTATGTATGTATGTATGTATGTATGTATGTATGTATGTATGTATACGATATCATTATAATATCACGATATCATTATAATGATAATTATATCGATATTATGATACATATTTTATATTTATATATATATAAATAAATAAAATTAAAGAGCCTTTAAAAGAATTTAAGAGCCAGTTTCAATTCAATTCTGGAATTTTGCACAAGCCTGCCTTATACATGCGAGACGTTTTTTTTTTTTGTCTTGTTTGTGGCTAGTTTGCAAAAAAAAAAAAAAAAAAAAAAAAAACATTTATCCCAACATCCATTTTTTTAAAGGAGGTTTGAGGTGCCTGAAACCCAACTGCTTTGATACATGTACTTCAGGGGACTGTTCATACACACACACAATCCGACATCTGCTCTGTGTAAATCTCCAACCGTATAGAAATGACTGATACATACATTTCCCCCTTTGTTTTATTGTGCAGGTTTGAATGATAAGTAATCCTGATGGTTGACACCAAGATGTGTTTGTGTGTGTGTGTGTCTCTGTGTGTGTCTTTTGGCTTGTCTGCAGCCAGCTCAATAATAAGGAGCGAGGGGACTATTCCCTTTCTCTCAGTGCACCTTACTTCCCCTTCCTCAGTCATGTGCACCTCCCAGGTGAGATCATATGTAAGCGCCAGAATAGCTGCCTTCCACTAGCTACCTGTGGACTTCAAAGCCTAAAACATCTTTCAAATGCTGTATGTGGTATCTTGAGAATATATGTTCAGGGATAAACAGGCCTTTTTTCCTGGATGTCTTTTTGAATACTAGAAGTATGTCTTTGACCCAGTGGCAATCTGATTTAAAATAAGTCTATCCCATTATGATCTAACCATCATCAAATTTAATAGCATGACGCTATCCCAATCGATCTTTACTGGCCAATTATTCTCTGTGTGCTGACTGCCTTGCAGCAGTGGCCAAGTTGATTTGAATGCTATCCCACATTTAGCCACATTTGTGCAAGGCAGTCAATTATGTCCACTCACAATCAGCGTGTGCAGTTCAAGAGCACTTTGGGCTCCCAGGAAGAGATTTTAAGGCAGTGGTCCTATTTTGAATGTCACTAGTACCCAGGTGGCCTGTAAGGTTTGAAGGCAGTAGTGTGGATTTAAGGCAGTTGCCCTCTGTCGCCTGGCCTCCCAAGTCAAAAAAGGTCTCTTTTCAAGGCTCTTCCTGGTTTTATCCCACCTCCCGCGGTTCATTTGGAGGGTATCACCACCAGTGGCGGCCCTCTCTTCGGTCTCCACATCAGCACCTGAGCGTCGTTTGCATTCGGCCGGCCCATGGCGTTAGGCGGGATGGGCTCCATCCGGGTGAGGACCCGTGGTTGGTCCTGATGTGGCCGGCCTATGAGACGCGCCCGAGAGCCCAGGGGCTTGGAGGGGTCAACAGTAATGTCCACCCTCATACGCCACTTGATAGTCTGTAGCAGGATTTTCTCGCGGGTGCCGGCATTGAGCGCCACTAGCCAGGTGGTGAAGCTCTGGTCCCGCTTGATGTGCGTGAGCAGCGGCACGTTGCTGTCACTTACGGGCACGGCCCAGGTCACGCTGGGGTAGAAGTTGTCGTTCATGCTGACGGTGAAGCGCGATGGTTTGGCTGTGGGACCGGCTAGCGTCACCGTCTCTGTGGTGTTGCCGTACCAAGGGTAGCTGACGCCGTCTGAGTCGCTGATGGCTCGCACCAGACCTTCACGCAGCTCGGGAAGCTCCCAGCTAGACCTTTTGAGGAGGAAGAACATTCATTGTAAAGACGCAAAAAATAACAGAATAGGCCTACATGCAATTACGTGCCAGACTCTTAATGTCCTGAAGGACATTCCAATAAAGCGTGGGTATAGTGAAAGGTAGAATGGGCCTACCCTACATACCAATCTAACTATGTTAATCAGTTAAGTTTTAACTGCACGTTGCAGCACAGATTGCTGTAGGCCTAGGCTGCAACAATTAATCGATGTAGTTATCCATTAAAACAATAGCCAACTATTTTGGTAATGTTTAATCCATGAGTAGGTTTTCAATCTGATTCCACCTTGAATGTGTTCTGGTTTACAGAAAACTGAATATCTTTGACATGTGGACGGAACAAGTATTTAAGGGTGTCATGTTGGGCTTTGGGAAATAGGCCTACTGATATTTTTCACCATTTCTGACATGGTGTAGACCAAATAATCAATTAATTCAGAAAATAAGTGACAGATTAATCAACTGTTAAAATAATAATTGTTAGTTGTTGCCCTTATGTGAAGTTTTTCAGTGAGCCCTTATGTGAAGTTTCTCAGTGAACCCTGTTAAAGATATGCTCAAGAGTTCCCAACATCTATGAGCCTGATTCTATCAAGTCTTTGTTCAGGTGTACAGATATAATTACAAAACAGTGCATGGATCACACAAATCTGCCCAGGGTCATCTGGGAATAGATAGGCTACTGTATTTTCATTGTGTTTAGATTATTGAAGGATATTTTTTTACAAGATTGTAGACTTTAACCAGAGCAGTACAAAGTTAACTCATATTGCCATTCTAGTAAATTTGTCAAATAGCCTACAATAACTATAGGTGATTTGCTGAGCAGGTCTGATTGGACATTTCTTTTCACACCATCTATTTTTAGATAAAGCATATTGTTTGTGACTTTAAGCAGCACAATATACATGTTATTACACTGATATGTTGATTTGGCCCAAACATTACCTCAACAGGTCTTTGGGTTTCATCAGTGCCACGAGAGCTCAATCTGTATCTTCAACTGTGACCCTGGTGGTTGAGTGGACCTCTTTATCTGAGCGCCATCTGTCCCTCGGTCCCTCGGTTCTCCAGACTGTTCGCCCGCACCCCAGATTGGATTAAATACCCCTATGCATATGTCTCCACCTCCAGAACGAACAACACCCCCTGAGGTATCATCAGAGCAGCTTGTGCTTAACGGCTCTCGTCAGAGTGTGTGTGAGTGTGATTTTGTTCTATCTATATTCTTCCCCTCCCCCCACTGGGATTCTGTCCATGCAGCCAGAAGTTGGAGCGTAGGAGTACGTCAGTGTGTTCCCCTCTCTCTATCTTTTCTTAATCATTGTGGCAAAGGCCGCCAAAACATTCAAGAATTTGCCTCCTGTCGTCAGACCTTCTATTTTTATCCAATGGCTTCGCCTGTGTGTAAAAATCAATTAGTGGGTGTTTGAGTGAAAGAACAGCAAAGTGAGTGATTAGGACAAAACCACTTGAGCCCACTTAGTTATGCGCGCACGCACACAAACACACACACACACACACACACACACACATTTCTGCAAACCCAAACCATTTCTGGCTGCATATCAGTATCCATGTACCTTGTAACCGCACAAGTTAGGCCACCTGAGATGGTCTCTGATCTGCTGTGGGGCTGCATAGTCTAACATTTAGCTGAGAAACTAAAGTCTAAATAATAATATAACTGAATAACGACAGGGTGAATGACCGTGATGGACACTTACATGCCAATGTCCCCATAAGTGTTGTAAAATTCCATCTGTGTGCACGCTTGAATCCAACCAACAACCCAGGTCTCGTTCCTGGGGATCGGAGGCATCACAACCCGAGCTGAGGCCTTGAAATACGGCGTTTTGTAGCGCAGCACTATAGGAGAGTTCTCCTCAATCACTGTCGGAGTGTGGTCTATGGTTGCCAAAACATCATAGACAACTATATTCTCGCGTTTGATACGAGACTTACAGGCGATGCTTTGGATGCAACCCATGGCTACAAGCGAGAGAGCCAAGGGAACAGACCAGGACTGAACAGCTTTCGAGTTTGGCAAAATACACATCAATCCTGACCACTTTCCATCCAATTGACAACACAAGTTCATTCATCCAATGGAATTTGCTTATTACCTGCTCAGTTTATATTCACATATATCCTCTTTGTTTTGCATTTTTCTGCAGTATTTTGACTTGCGAATAAGATAGTGAAGAAACAAGCTATGTATACCGGTGCGCTTATTTTTTTTCATTGAAGAGGGAGATATTGATCAGGTTTTTGTGGTTGACAAAACGCTATTCTCAGTTGCCCACCGATGTCTCCACGCCTGTGCTGCACTGCGCTCTGTGATAGCCTCTCGCCGCAGCAGACGGCTCCCCGGACTCGAATATCCTCGTTCACTTGGTTACCCTCCTCAAAACATTTGCGTGTCCTTTTGCAGATATCTTCTCGCTCTATCCTCTTCTTCCTGGCGCGTGCTGTCATGTCACTATCTTAGCGGGGAATCAGGCGAGTCAGGTGTGGCGGGTCGCTTCCTTTTAGGCTACTTGCGACGGTCGTAATGCTTGTTGATTCGGCGGAGGTTAGACTACTGTGTCCACCCTTTCTTCGGCACAGAAAACCGGCGATTTTGCTACATCTATCGGGAAAGAAAACAAAACGAGATATCTCTGGACATAAGCTACATGAGAGCGAAGCCTAAAGGAGATCTCCTGCTCCTGTTTATCAAATGTTTTCCTGGAGCTCAGCCGCTTCACACAGTCGACACGTCCAGATACGAATACAATGACATATCCTCAGCTTGTGCTTCCAAGTCTTGAATCTGAAGACTCGTTGCATTTTAACGTTGGCTATATCTTCGAAGGACAGTCGTTTTTGGTCACAAATATATAGCCTCGGTGCACTGCCTCCCTGGTGACAATGCTGTCGCTGTTCAGTTTCTCATGGTGCTGATGATGCTCAGTGAGCTGAAGGGCGGGGGAATGAAACGTGTGGGAGTGTGAACTGTTAGTGATTTGGATTTGTCCTCAGTTACAATCCATATAGAACTACTTGTCATACACAACAGATGGAATTAGTAGCCTGTGTTTCATTAGGCCTACTTAATCACTTGGTGTCATGACAAGAATGCGAATTTGTTTTACACTGGCAAAAAGGCTTCATGGCTTTAAGAACAGCGCAGTCGGTCTTCATCTGTAGGCTATCAAAACGTGCCACTTTTCCAACTCGATAACAGAGCAGTGAATTGTTCTGACAGAGGGATGTCTATTTGACTTCGGATCTTGCTGAACAAATCGGTGACACACGAATAACAGTTATAGTCTGTTTTGTTTCTGGTTTTCATTATCGCTGAAATTTGCATTCAACAGCATTACAGGCGCTTTCAGTCGGCGTTTGTAGCCATTCCTTATCTCATTCTCAGATGTGTCCCTCAGGCACTGTTTAAACCTGACATCATTTCAATCGATGAACAATGCAGAAGCTATAAAAAAGGCCGGCCACATTTTCTGCAGAGTTGATGAGGCTTCCCATACTTTATGAAGTTGATGCAGTAAATTGCTGTGAATCACAATCCCAAGTTCCTCTGTGTTTCATGTTAAGATTAGCCCTGGCAGAAGAGTTCAGGATGTCTCTCTGTTCTTGAGTATATTTGGACCAAGATATATGATCATTAACCAGATGCAGAGATAAATGTGTCACTTTGAACACAGGTATATGTTGCAGTACTGTTTATAGCTCAGAAATTAATCCTCCTTTGCTGACTACTGACACAAGTGGGGTCTGATTACAAGCGTCTGATACATAGGCACGGTCACCATTGCTGTGCAGTGGACCGTATTTGATATTCACTGCATGTACCTGCATTTCAACAGACATAAACAACAGGGGCAGTCAAACCACCAGCATCACTTCCATGCTCTTCCCTTAAGAGGAACACTGTTACCGGCTCTGTCTTTGCTCTAGTGATCACAGAACATAGACACCCGCCATCATTTTGGCTCGAACAAAGATAGACTATTCAAAGTAGTAGCTTAATTAAAATAAGCCATATAGCTTCTTTTCAGATATAAGGCTATCATATTAGTCAATCAGATAGTAACTACATGTTTCATGGATGAAGGGATTGAAGGCTCTACATTTAAGAAACCTACTCATGTCTGGATAACAGGTGGAAGAAATGTCATTTCAGCCATTGACCTCAGGTTGTTTGCAAAAAGGTGCTCTCCTCATGAACATTTTGTAAATGACCTTCGGTGGGAAGACTGGTCATTTGTCATTCATCTAATGGCTGTTGGAGAACACATTCCCGCACACCCAGGCAGCCTTGCATGAATCCACACTCTCTGTGCTGTTGCTAGGCAATGAGACCATGCAGATGGACCAGGAGAAATTTTGCTCCTTAATTGATGGCTTTTCACGTAACCAAGACAACCTTTTGGGGATGGACTTGTGTTGGCAGATTGGAAGTCACAAATGCCTTTCTCTCTGACTGCAGCGCTGATGGACACGATGACGAGGAGGGCAGTGAGTTCCCTCGAGTTCAACATCAGTCTGTTCAACTGGTCAATCTCCACACTCAGTGAATGTACTTCATATTTGTGCTAAGCAGAGTGTTATGACAGATTCCTGGAATATATTTATCTTTGTGATTAGTCTCTCGGTAATTTGAACTGGAGATATATTAGACATATTCATTCATTCCTCTGATTTCATTAACCTGCTTTACATTAGTGTTTGAGGATACTGGCATTGTAGGTCTGTTTAGAGAGATGATGTGATCAGTGGCCACACAAATTACAGTGAAGACTTTTCAAAAACAGTTTCTGTTAAATTAATCTGTATTCTCTTCTTGTGAGAGTGAATGGTAACCTGACCAAATCTGTTCATTTAAAATGTATAGTCTTTCTGTATCATTGGTATCTTCAAAGGATTGTCTACTCCCTTAAACTGTTCTAGGATAACCATCTTAACCAATCTCAGTGTCAACTGTTGGTTCAGGTAAATTCCATGCTATCCCAATCAGGAACTGGCGTAAAAGAAGGGTGTCTTTAGGTATTTCAAGTTCCAGGAACCCAGCATACAGCGTTTAATCCATGAAATCCAAATCTTGGTTTGGAGTGATTGAAAGATGACATTCAGTTAAATAATTCCATGAAATTAACAAATTAGTGCAATACCATTTTATACCTTAATAGGAGGTGATGCGTGAAATAAAGTAACATAATTCATGAGACTAAAATAAGGCTAGATTCTGAGACTGGGTAGCAACAGTACTCTGCAACATTTCTGAGTGCATTTGACAACTGTGTCCAGTAGGTGGTGGTCAAGTTTTTAGATGAATAGTGATCTACCACATCAAATGCCTCCTGGTCTGTTGCAATCACAATCCAAAAGACAAGCTTTGTCTTACTGAGAGAATATTAGGCAATGAAGTTATTAAGAGTGACATAAATTATTTAATTAAATACAATCAGATGTTACTGATATATTAGAAATCATAGTGCCTGTTATAAACAGTATTTCAATAACAAGTTCTATGAAAGAAATAATTGTTCATTAAAATATAGACTTTGAAATTGAGTCGTTAATGCCATTACACTTAGATTATTAAGTAACGTTATAGGCTTGTGGGATGAACCCTCACGATGGCAACAGACTGAAACTGCTATAGTTGTTATCCTGGCTAATCGAGGGATCCGGGGCTGTGTGTGCAGAGTGGGCGTCTGCTCTTTTCAAAAGGAAGACTTTGGCGTGTGGTCTACTGTCCATTTGTGTGCCTAAGACTTCAGGGACATAATAAGGAGCTGATCCCACCTGTCTGAGCTGGGCTCGGCCTGAGCAGGACAATGAAGAGGGAGAATGGGGGGAAGGGGACGTCCAGTACACAGCTAGAGACCCTCCCTGTGGACTATCCTAAGCCACAGGTGAATGAAAGATGGGTGTGTGTGTGAGTGTGTGTATGTGGGGGTGTAACATTGGTCCCATTTGTCTTGGGCAGCAGTTAATGGGTAGGTTAAAATACACGATAATCCCAGTGTGGACAGGCCCATTAGTGAGTGCAGCCTCTCCACTCGCCACCTCTTCTGCCTGCCAGCATTCCAGACGTGGTTTCAGAGCTGCCACTGGGCTACTGTGGGTCCCATGGCTTTCCAGAGGAATCACTGTTGAGCTGTTGCCATCAACACTAAATTGGAACCTAACACATAAACACGTATAGACAGGGACATAAAGTGTACTTATAAATAGAAATACACATAGGTGAAGTTTTTTATATAGCGTCTGGTGTGAGGGGAAATTATATTTAGCATTAAGGGACATGATACAGCTTTGACAAAAAGCTTAAACTGGAAATATGGCTTCATACATAGGTTTGTATTGACATCTGTTGTTTCCATGACATGGTATAATGCAAAATAAGTTTTAATATATCTATTAAGTTTTGATTTTTCTCTGAAGTCTGTTGCTCTTATGTGTTTTAATTGAGTCTGACAGAGCTATTGTCTGAGGGGTGTGGAGTGTAACACTCATCTGGTTAGAAAACACATTTTCTTTTGACCTTTTCTGCTTTAATGAAACTTCACAGAGATAAAGCCTGAATGGCCAAGCTTGGCTCTCTACCACAGCATAGGGGTGTGCCAATATCTGTGTGTGTGAGTGTGTGTGTGTGTGTGTGTATGTGCGTGCATGTGTGTGTGTGTGTCTGCGCTGTGCAGCGCAGTGCATAGGTTTGTGTGTGGATGTGCATGACATGCTGATGTCACATTCATTTGTGTAGGAATGTGTTCTGTATGGATTTGGGAGCACACAGGTCCGTGCCTCTCGGTATCTCTGTGAAAAGGCTGTCTTATTACGGCTCCTCTCCATGCGATAAAGAAATGGGAGCTGCTGCTTGTCCGGGTGTCTTTCAACGCCATGCAATGGCAGAGGTGATCAGGGACGCCCTCTGACAAATAAGCAGCACGCAAGTGATAACCCAGCAGCCTGATTAACACACTCTGGCTGGGACTCAGAATATCAGCCTCCACAATCTCATAAACACTGGCAAGAAGCTCTGGAGTAAAATTAGCACTTAGCTCATTAAATAGAAGTGCTCTGGTTTTCATGATGTATCTGTCAGTGCGTGTGGAGTGCATCATGCAGTTGGAAGTAAAGTTTAAATTTACACTTTCAGATGGAATTGGAATTTCTTAAACCTGGTGCAACACTGAGCTGCTGGATTTAGAATAGAACTTTTTTTAATGAGAGTATCTTGTTGGTAATATGTAATTGACCCATTAATGACTTAATGTGACTAGAGTCACATAACAGTATGTATTAATGAGGAGAGTAGGATAAAATTGGATATAAAAAGAAGAAGAAGATCACAGACCTACAGGAGCCCAAAAGTAATGAGCGGGAGGCTGAGGAGCAGGGAGGGAGAAGAGACAAGGAGAAGTGTCTGCTGACAGACAGCACTCCAAAGAGAGATGGGGAGCAGAGAGGGTGAAAGAGGCCCCTTGTCCTCCAGGGCCCTCGCTGCTCTCTCCGCGCTCCGCGCCGTGCGCTTGCTGAAACTCTGACGTCCACTGTAGGCCTCGTCTGCGTCATTCCGTCACTCTGTCGTACAGGATGATCGGCTGCTGAAATGCCCGAGAGCATAGCAAGAGCACACTGAGTTTCATGTGTGATATGAAATTTGTCCAGTTTTGCTTGACTCTCGAACAACACCTCATACCCCCCTTCCCCCCTCACCCCCACACACTCCATGGCTCCATCCTCCCCTCCACCCACCCACCCACTCACTCCAAAATCCCGGCCAGAAGTTCTTAGTCACTATGTAGTCTGGGCCACACAACTCTCTAGGAATCCCCCTCTATACACAAGACCATTTCCCTCCATTACTCACAGCCGTTTCAACAGTGTCCTAAACACACAGGAATCAGGAACACTGCACACTTAGTGACCTTGGGCAGATGGGATGGCCGAAAGGAGCTAGCCTCTTCTTGTGCACTAGTTTTTACATTTTATGAGATCATGTAGCCGATAAGTGAGAACAGACTGTCACGGGTTGCTGTTATATGTTGATAACATTACCAAGGAAATCTGGACGATTTGTTTTGGGACCAGAGGTGAATAGGACAGCACTAAATTGAATAAAGATTCTGTCACTGGACCGTGGTTAATGCTGAGGATTAGCATGTTATTTACTGAATACCAGGTGTCCTCTCTCCGTCTGCAGTCTTGTGAAAGCTGGAAATATGAGAAGAAATGCAGGCCCATGACCTCTGTTAATAACAGTCAAGTTTTGAATTAACATTTTTGTCCATTTTATAAAAATAAACACATATTGTTGATTGATATGCGATAAATGTTTTCACAATATTTTAGATCTTTTATTAATATTTGATCCTGCAGAATAGCCTGGCTAACACCAGACCTCATCTCATTGAGATGGGGTCTGGGAACTACACATTCATTTTCTCGTATTTGAGACGTCGTTTACGAATGCTCAGAGCCGTTTATTGGGCGCTACGAATGTCTATCAAATGCGTCTGTACCTTAACCTGACTCTTGCCAGTTGAATTTCTCGCCTAGCTCCACTCACATCCATCTGGGATCGCTCCCGTTGAGAGTGATTTCGGCACCAGATTTTATGGTAGAGCCAATCAGGACGCAGGGCGGGAGTTTCATAGATGTGACGTAGCGTAGCGACGAAGCGACTGTGAGACTGTTCTCAGCGTCATGGGTTGGCTTCGATGTGAGTGGTTGAAGTAGCACGTCAATAGATGACGGACAAGTGGCTTATCCAATCATATGCAGGGATTTTTGATAAGGCCCAGCCTTCTGAAACACCACTCCAATGGATCGATCCCAGATGGATGAGTGGAGCTAGGTGGAACAAAGTTGGCGAGAGTCAGGTTATCTGTACGTAGCTCATAACCGCTTCGGTGTGTCGTCATCGTCTTGCTGCCCCACCCCTCCGTTCTGTGATTGGTTCCTTCATTGAGGTGAAAATCGGGTCCATGGAATCCAGGCTGCCTAGCAGCGCGAATTAAATGGCGCACGTAAGGCAGCATGAGGAAACCCAGGCTAGCGCAGAATTTATTAATCTCAGCTTAGGTTATGATTGCATATGAATGCTGATGAAAACTCAGAGAAGATGCTGGCTCTTCTCTTTAGAGAACACCCACTGTTAACATCATGCAATACTTGGGTGTAAGCACTTTCACTTTGATGTTAAGAATAAAAAGGCACTTCACAATGTTATGAAGTGAAACAGTTCTCCATGGACATCTTAATCACACTATATTCACAGTGATGAATGGGAAGGTCTTCAACCAGTGAAAGTGCTGGCAAGTAGTCAGTTTATGATCAGACATGTCTGTCATTGCATCCAGTCATTAAGGTCTCCTTAGAACAGGCAGGCAAAAGTTGCACGCCAATGTAATACTGGCCTTAATGACCCGTGTGGTACATTGCCAAACAGAATATTAGATTTACCTATTTTGACACGAGACTTGGGGAAGGAAACTCTTCTTTCGGAGGTCTTTGCCTCCGCCTCGTCCATTAATTCCACCTTGGCGGCCATTATCCCTTCCATATCTCCTAAATATGGTGTATAAATCTGGCCTACACAATGCCTCAGACATGCAGCACAACGTATCCATTCATGCTGTCCTGGAATTTGATAGCTGCATAGAATAGTGTGCTAAGAAGCACAGCACTGCTGACTCCATGGGTGCTCAGTAAGCAAAGGAGGTGGTGAGGAGGAGGAAGAGCAGCTGGCGAACGATCGACCCCCAAAACCACCACTCTGTCTCTCCGACGCATGGGGAACAATGGAAGTGCGGTTGCAGCAACAAGACAAACACCTGGAGTCCCAAAAAAAAAAAAAACGTCTTACGTAATGGATCTGGCAGGAGAACAGCCCAGAGGAGTATGGGAGATAGAGTGGAGTTGTCAATGGGCAGTGACGGAGCTAAACAGTCTGCCGCTACACAGCATGCTGACAAAGACCACCAAATTATCCCAGCATACCTCCAGCTGAGATCAGGCCGCGGAGTCGGCCAAACTGTATTTATGGCCCAGACTTCAACAACCACAACTCTTTCCCAACCAATATTAGATTTCTTTTTCTGACTTGGGAAATGAATGGGAAATGTTATCACAGTTTCTCTGTGAAAACAAACTCAAACCAACCACATACTCACGCACACACGCACACGCACGCACACACACACACACACACACACACACACACACACACACACACACACACACACACACACACGGGGTTTGTTCATGTTAAACTGTGGTTTTGTGAAAGGATGTTGTCTGATTGACTGAAACACAAGGGACTGTCTCTGGAAGAGAAAGCTCTTCTCTCAGTCATGCATGACTTAAGGCCTGGAGGGCTCGAGGTGCTCACGCCTGTCACCAGGGGTTTCCTCAAGGTCACTGGAGGAGCTCTGGGGCTGACACAGCAGACGCCATCCAGGGGAATAGATTAAACGTCCAGAGAGTCACACACACACACACACACACATACCTACCTACCGTATAAACCAATACCATACAATAACGCACACACACACTCACACCAACATAATATCAGTGCAACATCAGGACATGAACATTTCAACTCAAAACACCATTATCCAGTTAGGCAAGTTAAAGTTCCAATGAGAAGGTTTTGTGACAAGGGACTGAAATACTGGACTAAATTACCAAATTACCTGGATCCTTGGAGAGTCTGACATAACACGACTGTGGCAATATAGAAGCAAAAGCATCCTCATGCAGTTAACAAGTTCAGAGCTTTGCTCGAGGAAGAGAAGTTATGTAGATGTGTGTGCCCATGTAAGAGAGAATGAATGCTTGTGTAATCCATTTTATGTATGTGTGTGTATGTGTCCCTGTGAGTGAGGAAGAAAAGATGTTTGTTTCTCATTGTATGTGTGTGTGTGTGTGTGTGAGTGTATGAGGGAAAGAGTGTGTATGTGTCTAAGTGTGTGTGCATATGAGGGAAAGAGTGTGTGTGTGTGTGTGTGTGCATGTGTGTGTGAGTGAGTGCGCGTGTGTATGTGTCTGTGTGTGTCTGTGTGTGTGTGTGTGTGTGTGTGTGAGAACCATGTAGGAGTGCTTTAGCGGGGCAGTGTAGCGTGCAGTACAGGAGAGCGGCAGGCAGAGCCGACCTGAGAGCCCCTGCTCTGGGCTAATCCCTGTGTTTTCAGGAGCCCTGGCCCGTACTTGATGAGCTTGGGCAAGAAAAGGGGCTAGCGCTCTCTCTCGCTCGCCTCGCTCTCCTGCTGTCCCCTCACTCTTTCATGCACTCTCGTTTTTCTCATGCTCCCCCAATATGTTCACACACACACACACACACACACACAGAGCCCCCCCAACCTCTCCATAACCCACCCTGGAGCCGCAGTGCGAATGAATGAGCTCCAAGTGTTTGGTCAGCAACTCTCTCTCTCTCTCTCTCTCTCTCTCTCTCTCTCTCTCTCTCTCTCTTTCTTTCTTTTTTCTACACCTACCTCTCTCTTCCCCTTTTAATGAGTTGCCTTCTCTTGTTTTGTTTTTTCTCTCTCTCTCTCTTTGCACTGAGAAAGGAGAAGAAACTGTTTTGGAGGGGAATAGAGAGAGAAGACCTGAGAATGGATTTTCATTGGACGGTTACCCTCCCGGCTGGCTCCCACTGGACTCAGAAGCTGACAGCTGTGGCATGTTAGCTAAACATGAAACAGGAATCCACTGGGGACAAACCTTCAGTGTGAAGAGTCTGGGGAAAATATACAAAGACATCCCAAAATGAATATATTAATTACTTTACATTATAATAAATAAATTAAATGTATGTATGCTGCCCTCTGTGATACGTTTTATGAAAGCACAGAGGTCACAGACCAATTGTACTGTGGTAGTTGTGGTCCAAAGCATTTAAGACTTTCCCAAAACTATCTGTATAAACAACATTCATCCGGTTGTCCAAATAAAATGTTGAAATAAGTTAAAACACTTCTAGACATCACTATTGGCAGATGTGTTTGCTTTCAAATTCATTGGTAATGCAGATGTATTTTGTAATATTTTTGCAATCCAACAGACTGAAAAATTGTTTAGTCAGGGTGGAATTCAAATCAAGACAGAACTGGAACATGTTACAATCTAAAATAATCTACACTCTGACAACTCTGACAGCTCATTTGAAAACCACAGAGCTGTAGTGGAGGTTTTATGGAGACACAGAGACCTGTTGCATTGACTGCATCTGGAAAGATTTGGTGTGAGATTGATCTGATCTGATCAGCATTCCTTTGACAATGTCTGTGGTGCTGTCGAAAAAAAGAGAACATAATTTCAGTAAAATACATTTTCCTCGGCCTGACGCAAAGCAGCCTTGCAGTGTGTTGCTGTGACTGTTGACTGAGACAGCATTATTATGGAAGAGGACCGTGTGAGGAGAAGGTGGGAGAGAGGGAGGGATGTGTATAAGTGTGTGGGAGGTTGATGGTGCTGCTGCTGGTGGTGCTGGTGGTGGTGGGGACATGGGGGATTACTATGAGGCCACAGGCCCTGGGGCGGAGGGGCTGTTTCCTGGCCGCAGCCCCTGTTTGTCCTGCCTGACCTGGCAGCACTGGGGGCAGATCCTGCTTGGATACACCCCCGATCCCACGCCTGTCTGAAGCTGTTAGCCAGCGTGTGTGAGCGGCTAGCTAGGCTTAGTGTAGTCTGGGCTCGGGGGGTGCTGATGAGGTGGGGCTGAAGCATAGGGGCGGCTACACTCTTTGTGTTGTGGTGGCAGAGCGAGGGCAGGACAGAGGCTGATTGGTGGACGCGGGCCGGTTTACGGTTTATGGTTTATGACTTTAGCTTGATTCATTGCACCATTTCTTTCATATCAGTCTGCGGGACAGAGGCACTGAATGGACACTGTTTGCTTAACCTTTGCTTTGAACGCGTCCAGCATTCACAGCCCTGACTCCCCTCTCAGGCCACCACACTCACTGTCTCTCACACACGTTGGTCTGAAATGTATCCATGCTCAAAGACCAATAACAAGCAGTAAACAGTATTAATGTTTTCTCAATACAATGAAATACTCTCATATACTTTGAAATTTACAAATTCATTGAAATATGGATATGTAAATAGCGATTGGTGTCTGACAATGTTTATCAATTTTTTTGACCACAAAATATAACACACAAACATAAATCTGTATCTCTTGATTATTTAGAGTGATAACTTAAAATGTTAGGATTTGCCAGTAAGATATTTGGAATTAAGAAGCCTATCTAAAACTCAAAAGCTTAACAATCACTTGAAATCGTCTGGGTGTATTAACACCTTTCCCAAATAGAGTAAATCACATGCTGAAACTTTGACATGTCACCCCAATGCTTTTCTGCGTGGCTGCTGTGTGTCTGTCTTGGACCAACCTACCCCAGAGTGGAGGTTTTCTGTTCCCTTTCCAAAAATAAAAATGAAATCAGGGGATATTTACTTTTCTTCCCTTGAAGCTTTCACAGCTCAATTGGTTGTTTTGAAAAGTCTGTTATTATTTTTCAATTGCTGGATTGAGTGTTGGTTTGAGAAGCCCGTAGCTGACTCCCTTGCTGTTATTTCTGGCCTGGGTATACACTGAAGTCTGAGCAAACTGAGGGAGAGAGAGCAAGGGAAAGAGAGGGAGAGAGGGAGAAAGAGAGAAAGAGAGAGAGAGAGAATGTCACAAAGGGTAGGTTGGTGGTCATTTCCATTGATTAATTAGCCAGGTTAATTTGCACTATTATGGTGGAATATGGTATTTGGTGATCTTACCTGTCTTGCACTGTGGACATGGTAATACAGGGAATTCACTTAGAATAGTCTGCCGTTAAAGAGACGTTTAGTCTCAAAGACAAATGGGAGCTGTGCCTGAGGTGGGATGTGCTATAGAATGCGGTCACCTTTTCCCTTCACAGACCCACAAGATTATCCCTAACCTGCTGCTAAGCCCTCTCTTGTTCATAGCCCTGAAGTTCTCTTAAGAAATCTTAGCCCTAAGCACCTGGAAGTTGTTGGATGAGCTCGTTCAGCCATTGGACCTTATCTTAAAATCTTTTCCAATTATGTATATTCCAGGTGCCTGTGTCAGCCCACATACATGTTTGATGGTCTGTAATAGTACAAATTCTGGATTTTTTTATTTTTTATTCAGCCTTTAACTGGAATTAACCTAAATGGACCATGATTAACCTATTCAAAACATATTCTGTCTTGGTTTCACTTCTCTTTTAGCAGTTGAGTGTAAATGAGAGTGCCTTGTTACTGATATTACAGACATGAGCTTGCTGGACTGAAACTTTGGCATTTGGGAACATCTGACCATGCACTGCTTGTCAGTGGGGAGAGACCTAGCCCATTCTCGTCATCATGGGGCAGCCAGTGTCGTCACTCTAGACTAGCTTATAAAACTGTCGGCCTCTCACACGCACACCTGGCTAGAGGAGTACCAATAGACAGAGGGAGGGGAGAGACATTATCACACTAATAGTACAATAGTACAATAGTAGTATTCAGTTCAGTGGACTCTAAGCGCTTGTTAAACCAAACCATCACCAGCCATCTACGGTGTCTATTTTTTTCATGTGGCTTTGGGACAGCAGCTTTACAACCCCTTCCAAATCCTCGTTACTTTTATGAATCTAGCTAACTTCTCTTACTTCTCGGGCATGTGCAACATGACGGCGGAGTCGCAGCACTCGCCAGCCGAGGCAGCCAGTCCAGTGGTGGTGTCACCCAACGTTAGCCTGGACTCGCCGATACCGCCATCTCTGCTACATCAAGCTCGAACCAAAGATGGGGTTCTCATCAAGTCCGAACCGCGGGGGAGCAGTCCCAACACTGACCGAGAGGAGGGGGTATCTTTGGGTCAAACTGAGGAGCATCTGCCGCCAAGTGGGAGTCGACGTAGGAAAAGGCCGGTACAGCGAGGAAAGCCTCCTTATAGTTACATAGCCTTAATAGCTATGGCCATAGCCAATTCCCCTGAGAGAAAACTCACCTTGGGTGGTATCTATAAATTCATCATGGAACGCTTTCCCTTTTACCGCGAGAACTCCAAGAAGTGGCAGAACTCAATACGACATAACTTAACATTGAATGACTGTTTTGTAAAGATTCCAAGAGAACCCGGGAGGCCCGGTAAAGGCAATTACTGGACACTGGATCCTGCCGCTGAAGACATGTTTGACAACGGTAGTTTTCTGCGGAGGAGAAAGCGGTTCAAGCGCACTGACGTAAGTACGTATCCCGGCTACATGCAGAGCTCCAGCGCCTTTACGCCAGCACCCATGGGTAGACCGACATACCCAAACACACTGTATCCTGGAATGGCATCCAGCTATGGTTCACAGCTGGGGGGATCCCCTCACCCAGCCATGCTACATCATTACCAGGCCTCGGCCGGGGTCGCCCAAGGACAGCCGAGGATGTTCAGCATCGACAACATCATTAATCAGCAAACGGTCATGCAGAGCGGGCCTGGAGGAGAGCTCAATCCTCAAGCGCTTGGTTTGGGCACTGGCGACCTAGGGAACATGTCGGCCAGTTGTTCAATAACTGGCACCGACCCCAGCTGCTTTCAAACGCAGTCATTAAATCCCACAAACATGCAAAGTAGAAACAGTGGCGCCCTAACTTCAAATCTCACGTCAGGGTATCCTTACACCACCTCGGGGTCTCCTCCTCACTTAGCAGCGGTTTCACAATCCGGTTTCTCACCGGGTAGCTCACAGATGTACTGTACCGGTAACAGAATATCGTTACCTCCTGTGCGCTCTGGATCTTGTGCCGAACACACAGAACAGCTCCTTGGACTATCCGGCCCCGCCATGAACTCCTATAACAACTCTTACATGAGACAGACCAACTTTGCCTCAGGCCTTGAACGGTACATGTGAGAGAGACAAGCCAAAACCCAGAGACTGATGAACGGCCAGTACATTCCAGATACCACAAACATTCCAGACTTTTGGTGTTGTTTTAGTTAATGATTTCGTTATCCTTGTGTATGAAAATGTTTAACACTTGAATAGTCTTTTGACAGCATTGTAAAACCTACTGACATAAATTTAAATGTAGGCTGTGTACTGAGTGTTGATGTGGAATTGTGAACGTCTCAAAAGTATGTGATAGCTGTCATCATATTTAAATGAGAACAACAATTTATGTAGATGGACAAATATGTTTTCTAAATGTATAGTTTTAATGTGAGTTGTTATAGATATTTTAAAATGATATTTGTTGTGTAAATGGAAATATTAGTTAATAAATTGTGGTCTATCCAAAAGCTTCCACTGACTGTATTTTTCTAATAATTTTTGCAGTATAATTCGCGGCTTAGTCCATGGTGTCGTCATTATGTTTTCAATTCTAACAGGAGAATAATACCCTTTCACTGAAGTAGGCCTAATTATTGAGCCCAACTAGGCGTACAGAACTATATTTTAGGGAGGTGTATACAATTGTATTTTAATACAAAACACGTTTAAAAAGTTTTATGATCAGATTTTATGCAGTTTTACAGCTACATTTTAAGGCAAATATTTTACATATTTTACAAGGCCTTTACTTTACGTTGTAGGCCCTCCCTAAAGCCAATAGAATAATTTAATTATGTATCATCGCTTGGCTAATGTCAAACAAACACAAAACAGTAGTGCGCAATACTTTGACATCCGCAATATACCCTATCCACAATCTTGGGAAATGGTGTTCCAAAAACAGTCTGTATAGGCCTATGACATCCATTTAGATACGAAATACGAAGGAGCAAAGTTTCAAGTCAGTCTAGGGGTTCTTGCCTCCATGAGGTAATTCCCAGAATAAAATCCAGTCCCAGCACAATAGCAGGAAAAAAGTTTTTTTCAGAAATGAAATCCATTTGCAATATACTTCCAGTCAAGTTCAAATAATGACCACATTCTCGAACGTCAGGCCTAGCCTAATTCAAGTAGCCTATGAAATGGGATGAGTGTATGAGTTCTTTTAAGTAGGCTAAACGTATTGACAGGCGCCCTTTCCTCAGGTGAGCTCAGCCGCAAAGGTTGGTTGGTTGGTTTTTCGAACGAAGATGGAGCGACATCTTGCGATTTACATCTGTATAGCTACTGTCTGCAAACTAGTCTACACCCTCCAGCTGCAACACAGTAGATCTAGCCATTTATGTGGAAACTAAACGACAGCCATTGTCATTTACGTGCGTCTTGAAATAAGAAGGACTAGGCTATACGTGACAGCGCGCATGGAATCGGTTCATCAGAGCAATATCATAGAAGAACCTTTTGTAGTGCTTCAAAGAACCCTCATGGTGATAGTTCTTTGCAGAACCATTTAAGAGAAGGTATGGAAGTCTTTCTGAAGAACCATTCTTTATGGAAGCATATCGTGATAAAGAATCGGTTCATCAGAGCAATATCATAGAAGAACCTTTTGTAGTGCTTCAATGAACCCTCATGGTGATAGTTCTTTGCAGAACCATTTAAGAGAAGGTATGGAAGTCTTTCTGGAGAACCATTCTTTATGGAAGCATATAGTGATAAAAATAAGCATTTAAGCACCTTTATTTTTTATTTATTTAGAATGTAGGCCTAATAAACAAAGCATTTTATGAAAGTCAGAGAAACCTTTCTGTATAGGAAATGTCTCCTCATGCTCCAGAAACTGTAGGCTATTTATATATGTAATGCATTGTTCTTATTCTTTGTTCTTTCAACATTAATATAACTTAATAAAACATATGGGTTTGGAAAACCATTACAAGTATGTGTGTTATCGAATAAGAAGTACTGAAGTAGGCTACTACTAAGAAATTAAACACCTTGACTCTGTGTGAGGGGGACAGTACCACTCACAAATACCCACTAGATGTCAGTGTCCTAACGTGAACAATAGGTTCAGAGTTTTCTGAGTAGACCTCACGTCTGAATGAACTTGAGACTGAGGATCACATCAAGATGTAGGCTAAGGTTGTTCTGGAAATCGCTACATGGGTATATTGGCTAATTATTCCGAATCTATATGTGGATATGCATGTGATTGCCTGTAAAAAAATAAGGAAAACATAACAAACAAGGAATAAAAATTAGGAATTCCAGAGTCTAACTGTTTCTGTAGCCTATAGCCTACTCAGCAACCTAATTGGGCCTATTGGGGTCTAACAAATTATGCATTCTCAGAGTCCGGGTGACTCGATTCTCCTTCACGACAAGGGAGATGTCATGACAGCGAAGCTTCCGTATCAAATATTTAAATCAACTGTGCCTAAACACTGCGATTTTCATTTGTATAAATCCTACGGCCGATCTTCCTCTGAGTTATTTTCCGCCGTGATTAATAATAATTTGCTTTTCAGACATTATTTAAACCATCTCTTCCCCAAGATATTTTAGCGAACATGTCCACGACAATACACGGATGGAACCCAATAACAGTTATAGACATTTCATTTAATTTCTGTACATTTCAGCACGTGTTTTGGGAGAATATGTGCAGTACCAGTGAGTAACGTTATAAGACCATTTGGTTATCAGTAAGATCATTAAGTTTTCCTTCGGAACAAACAGCAAAATGTATCATTCTTACCGAGGTTTGCAGGAGGTCATTATGGAGCATTACTGCTGATATTAATTTACAGTCCATTAAACGTAATGGACCATGCCCTCGACTGGAAGCCTTCAGTCAGACAGATGAAGTGCAGATGGAAGTTAAGCGTGCTGGCTTTACGTGCCTATAGCACTGCTGACTAATGAAACGGAATGCCAGTTGAAATCTTCTGCTGTCGAATTATTATTGCACACTACATACCTTGTCATCTGCTCTTAGTATGACGGTGACGAATTGAAGCAGGTTGCTGTGGGGTGCTTGCATGTGTGTGTCCGTCTCTCCCGTGTGTTGGAGTGCATGTGAGTTATGTGGAAAACGTGGATGGATGGTATTTTGATTTCTTGACAAGCAAAACATAAAACCCGTGAGAAGTGATGTGGGATTAATGGCCTGGGGTGCACTTAAGGGGTAGGATGCGTTAACATCTCCAAATACCGATTTGTTTAGATATCCAAAGAGACATGGAATATTATTTGAATGCTCTAGATCATTATTTTGTCTGCATGGTACATGTGTGCGCATATGAGAACGGGCGCGCGAGTGGCCTGCAGTGTTTTACATAAGATTATGTCCAAGGTAAAAAGTCACATGAAGAACGAGGACAATTCTTTGGTCACTGTAATTTCATTAGAAATTTTAAAAATAGCTTTAAAAATGCCCTAAATGGCAGAAATCGCTATTTCAAAAGCAAGCAAGAAGACACTACATGAGGACTTGAAGCCCATTCAGTTGAATAAATAGCCTACAATTGCTACCTATTTATAAAACCAAAGCGATGGAACAGAAGGACAATGATAAAAGGTCTGATAAACAACTTCAGACAAAAAAGTAACTAACAAAAAGTTAGATATGATTTTTAAAGGAAAACGACCCAAGTGTTTAAAGTTACCATCTATTTTTCAACTGCCATGCAGCCAACATTTTCCACATAGCAAAATACATCTTTGCAATTTTCTAAATCACCTGGTAAATTGCCATTTACTTAAGCTATAACTTATTATTGTTACCTTTATCATCAAAACACATTTATTGTAGACCCAACCAAGGTTAATTGCAATAGTTATTCAGAAATAGGCCTTTCATGCTTAAGTTATTGAAATGTTGTGAGTTAAAATTGGTCAACATCTAATTGTTGCAACAGAGTAGTTTAATATTAATATTATTAATATTATTACTTTTGGAATTATTTTTCTCATTTTCAATTATTGTAATAACCGAAACGCATGAATTAGCCTAGCCTACCTTAATTATCGAATTTATATTTTGATAAGGACATGGAATAATGTAGAATAATGATTACTAAATAGCACAGTAAATGTCATGTGTCATGCACATGTATTTTTTAAAATGTCAATATTTTCTCTCTTGACATAAATATCAGCCTGCATCGAAATCGATCATTTATTTTATTGCTCAGAAATACAGCTGCAGGCCATACATTTCGAAATCGGGTTACAGTTAATTAGTTAATCGAAATGCTGATTAATTCATATATACCTGAGATTACCTGAGGTGAGGATGAATATGCCACCATGGCTCAAGTTCAGGTATAAGCACTGTGGACATCGCCTTCAAGATCCCCACTTCGCTCGACCTGTCCTCGGCCAATTCATCTAGTTCCTGGTAGTGTGACATAGTGGTCATGTGATCCACACAGTCAAATAAATACTTTTTGAGAGCCGCAAGGGGGTAGAGTCTGTAGCTCGCACTGAGAGCAAACGAAGTGTCCGTACGTCAAAATACTTTCATAAACTCAAATAAACTTGGGTGGTTAGTCGAAAGTAACTACACGCCGAAATCTTTTATTTTTTGCGGGTTGACGAAGAGGCTGTTTGTGTGATCTGCGAGGAATATGATCTCCATGAGTTATATTTAGACTGCATGCCTTATTGACTCATTTGCACCTCCAGTGACGAGTTTTAATCAGTGATACAAATAGGTAATGTAGCGCTTTCTTTCGGTTTGCTCAACAATAGGTTTCCCATGCGACTGAAGAACGAATTCAAAGCGTGTTTGATTTTTGGAGGAGCGGGAATTCTTTAGGAGTGCTCAACTCATTGACTGGCGGGCGAGAGAGACTGAGGGATCTACGACGCGAAACGGTGGAAAGGAGCGCCAGAAGACGCGTCGAACATGACCCTGGGTACGGATATGTCCGACAGCTCAGCATTGTCAGACGATGTGGATATAGATGTTGTTGGAGGAGACATAGCTGTTGTGAAAGATGGAAAATATCTGCACCACCACAATTTCCACTTGGACAATGACTCGGACGATACTCTGTCTCAGAATGCAGGCGAAGGCGCTTCCTCCCCTGGTCACAACAACTTGGACTGCCCACCGGACCGAGTAGGAGTCGGAGGGGATGGCGGCCCAGGAGACATGGCAACAGAAAAAGCTAGTAAGAATACACTTGTAAAGCCTCCATACTCGTATATTGCCTTAATCACAATGGCTATTCTACAGAGTCCCAAGAAACGTTTAACTCTCAGCGAGATCTGTGAGTTTATCAGCAACAGGTTTCCGTACTACCGGGAAAAATTCCCCGCTTGGCAAAACTCTATTCGTCACAATCTCTCCTTAAATGACTGCTTTGTGAAAATTCCCCGAGAGCCCGGCAATCCTGGCAAGGGCAATTACTGGACCCTCGACCCGGATTCAGCCGACATGTTCGACAATGGGAGTTTTTTGCGCAGGAGAAAGCGCTTCAAGCGCCACCAAACCAATGAGATTCTCAGGGACGCAGGGGGGTTCTTGCCCGGGTTCGGCTATGGCCCATATGGCTATAATTATGGTCTTCAGCTGCAGAATTTCCACGCTCACCATCCCTATCATCCACACCACCCCGGAGGCACTTTCCCTTTTCAAAATGCACCTTGTGCTCTCCCTTCCCCTGCCTCCATATTTTCCACGCCACACTCCCTTCCATCGCTTTTGGGGGCCGAACTGAGAAAGCCATTTTACCCCCAGCTAAGCCCGACACTGCCCGGGCTTCCTCCACTCAAGACAGACACCAGCACTCCCAGTCGCCCGTCCTTCTCTATAGACAACATCATTGGTGCAACCAACTCGCCGGCCTCGCCATACAACGCGCAGCAGGGCAGCCAGACGCAGATCCTGGCTATGCTGACCCCTTCGCTCGCATCGGCTTCCAACCACTTGAATCTCGCACAGGATAGTGTGCTGCAGCCGACCGCACAGACTTTCGCAAGCAAAACTACAGCTATGAACAATTGTCATTACTAAACTGGGGTCAGGCCTCTAAAGCACAGAGTTCCTTTTATTCCATTCTGGTATTGTCGTCATTTGTTAAGGTAGGATAAATATTCTTTGCGTAACTAAGGCTTTTATTCTTCGCTCTCCTAAAATAATATAAGAGAAAGCAAACGACCACGGTAGGCTACTTATATTTATGAATTGTAAATATGTAAATAGCATAAAATGGATTAATAGGAGAGTCTTATTTAGACGAATATATGAAAAATCAAAAAAGTAAATGTGGAGCATACAGTCTCACCTTCGTCGGCCTGTGGCCTGATGCCTCAACTTTAAACGGAAGACCAGCTGTTTGACTAGAGAGAAAATAGCCAACACCTTCTGCTCAGATGCGATACATTTTCTTGCTGACATAATTTGAGATTTTTTATTGCTATGTCCTTGTTTTATATATTATGTGAGTTTGTGAAAAGCACTGTTAATACCGAGACTGAATACTCAGGTTTTAATTGTTTTTGAAGCACATTGCTGGAGACGACAGGGGCTGTAAATAGATCACATGCTAACATTTCCCACTCGCCCCTTTGTTCTTCACATAGTGGTGTTTAGGTGAATTTATAATTATATTATTTTATTTTGTCAATAGGCAATTATGTGGTTTGGTGTAAATCGCATTACCTCTCCTGTTTGACTGTTGTACATACGTCCCCTAGGCTATTTCATTGAAAGTAATCTGTGAACAGTTGTTATGTGTAAAGAAAGACGAAACACTTAATGTCCATGGGTCATTTTTGTTGTAACGACAAAAAATAAATGTTTGTGAAATTTTACATATGTTTTTCTAAACTTTTTGTTTACTTGCTGAAGTCATTCTTCGTGACCCTGTCATCAGAAACAAACTCAGTTGAGTTTAGAGCTATATCTTCACCGTAGGCCTAGTTCTAGTAGGCCTACCTGGAACATGCTTTCTAAACATAGAAAACTTGCTGCTGTTGGCATTTTTTGTTATTGTAGACACTGGGTGTATGATGTGACCTTTACCATGCACTATAGGTCAGTAGGCCCATTTCCCTTGACTGTAGGAACATATTATATCTTAGTAGGCCTATATATTCGCATTCAACAGGTGTACAGTTTATAGCAACTTAACACATAGCCTTTATTTCCTCTAAATTCAGCCACTAACCTGCTATAGTGTTTTGTACAATTTCGGTGCCTGATAGATAGGCATACAATCAATCAGCAGTATCGTGTACCTCTTATAGAAGTAAGAAAACAATGTTGTTTTTCATGTAGGCTCCTAGTGATGCCTCACGCCATAAGCAAAATCTAAACTAGGCCTATTTCTCTTGTGTGGCTCTAGGGGCAACGATAATGGAGTAGTATTTGGCGAGTAACAAAGCGATAAATGAATGGGGACATCATGGCCTGAAAGCCTGTAATTGAATGTGAGAGTTCTACATGGATACCCACGATCTCTTGAGGATTCGTCGCTAATTTGTAGTAGCATTTTTCACCCGTTTGGACTCTAATCCACGTTAATGCGCTTCCTTGCCCGTTTGTTGATGTTGTGCTGAAGGCGCGCTCCCTTGGGTCTGAATGAGCACCCAGCAAGCGGTCTCACAGGACAAGCCACACACATTTACCTCTGAAAAGCGATCTTCTTAAAAGACGTTCGCTTTCATGTCATCTGTCCTGTTACGGGACACATAGGCTACAACAGAGACAGCAGGGATCTCCGAGTAGGGCAAAAAAACAGAGCCTTTTTTGAGTCGGCCGAGCACATGGTCTTATATCCAGGGAGGCACAAAGCCTCTTTTATTTACCAGCTCTGTGTGCAAATAGTTCAATTCACTTTGTGCGTTGCTTCTGACAGCTGATTATTAGAGCGGTGGGTGGGAGGCCTGATACCCTGAACACACTCGACCGAACACTCTGAGGGGAACTCCGTTGCATTAGATGAGATATTATACTTTTACATTGTGTTTCCTCTTTTGCACTTCAACATAATTGCACTTCATAATCTTGCTAAATAAATAAAGACATGGATCGACGTTATCAACGTTCTTCTCAGATACACGAGGGTATAATAAATTACCCTAAAACACTTGGATCTATGTTCATGGTGATACAAGATATGGTCTTAAAATAAACCGTATAGGCCTAATATTACAAACCACTGAATGATCAACAACCGATCTTCCGGCAAAAGATTTTGGTCTCAGGTCAGATCTGACAGATGATGAGCATTTTATTATGAGAGCAGAGTTTCCATTTTAGATCTGTATTTCTGTAACCTACTCGCTAAGCGTCTTGGGGCCTATTTGAAGACACCGAGTTGTTGTCATTATGCATAACTGCCTCTTTTATCCCCAGGGAAATGAGCAACTCTGATTCAACCGAAGGTTGAGATGAAAACTAACAATGAGTTAGTTTATATAAAAATTAAAGAAAGACTCTCAACTTGGTCGCCAAGACATTAGAGACAATTTTGACTTAAAATGCTCGCTGTCACCGAAAAGCTGTAGGCGTAAAAGAAACTAAAGGGCGTTTGTAAAGATGATGAAGCAAATTTAAGACATCTATTTAATGGCCTACGCAGTTAGACGACTCGGTCAACAATAATAATATTATTAAAAAGATGAGTGACGAGAGTTTGTTTATGTTCTTCAACTCTCTTGACAACAGCACTAGCACGAACAATAAAAAACAGTCTCACACACACACACACACACACACACACACACACACACACACACACACACACACACACACAGACACACACACACACAGCCTTTGTAGCCTGTAGTCTTTATTTTGTGCTTAAATGTCATGTCAGAATGTGTGTGTATTTTTTGTAACCTTTTGCATTTACTGATCTGTCAATTGATTTATCTGTATGGAATATTCAGGGACAGGTGACAGGTTGGTGTTTCAGAACAGAGCCTGTTGTGGCAAATAGACCAATCCCTGTGTCGCAGCATGGCTCTAGGAGAAAACACAGATTTGTCCTTTAATCCAATCGAACGTGTAAATCATAGGTCTTAAGGCGGCTCTCTAAAGTCTTTACTCTTTCTAATTGCTGTCTCGATTTTTTTCTTTCTCTTTTTTTGCATGCGACGCAAGACCACCCACAGTCTTTGCATGGAACACATTTCTCTTGTCACTCGAGTGATGTTTTTTAGAAAACAGATTTGTGGCTGTTTTTTATCCTTTCAAACGGACTGCTGCATGCTTACGTTCCGTGGCGAGAGAGGAAGGCCTCCACTGTCGATTTAGGACTGGCCTATATGCTTTTCTCTTTACTTCTTCGCCACCACGCGCTCTTTGATTAAAGCGTGCTCCGCCAATGAGGTTTCACTGCGGCCTGCATTTACCCCTGTGCCGTGTCTCACTGACCGCAAAATACAAGGCCTTCTGAAGAAGAAAATTCTGTTTTGATAAATACTGCGCTATGAATTATATTAGTTACAGATTAAGGTGCATGTGTTACCCCTGGTGTGAACAAAACTAAATATATTTAGTTGACAAAACATAAAACGATTTACCCTGCATGGCTATTGTGTTATTGTAGAGCCCAAACCTACTTATTCAATATAGCTGGGAAATTATTAAGTTGTTTCATATTTCTTAGCAACAGGTTAGGCTACTTTGCTTATAGCACTCAGGGATCAATGGTTTTCACGACTTGATTTTCTCTGCTCCACAATTTATGTCCTCCTTTCCAGCGTCTGCAAATAGTAGCGACATGAACTGTAAAAAGGTCTGATAGCCTATGACTCGTTCACGAAACGGGTAGCCTATAAATAGGCCTAATATATAGCCTAGTAGATTGGGGGGTTAAAAAATAATAAATCAATAAATTAAGTGAAATTAAAATGACACGAGAAAAAAAGGGAAACAAACTAACAAAAACGGCCTATATCGTACTCATGGGCATTCTATTTGCATTATTTGGATGTCTGGATTTTGTTTTATTCACTTTTGAAAACCCCTATTTGAATATTATTTTAAGAACTTGAATATTAGAAATATTAGACATTTTGTTAAATCCATTAATCCTTTTAATGTATTAATTTTAATTTATTTTAGACCTTATGAACAGCATATGCACAGCCTACAGAATAGTTTATTTTATTATTATTATTATTATTATTATTATTATTATTATTATTATTATTATTATCATCATCATCATCACATTTAATGCCACCCATTTCTATATTTATTACATAATAGCAAAACTATATTGAGTAATTTAAATATCTATAGGTAAAGAATGAATTTCTGTTCATTTCAGCTTTCTATAACTTGTGTTTATTCAAATGTTCTCGTATTTAAGCATTTCTCTGTCATTACAGAATGGTGTATTCCGTAGATAGGCTTCACTCTGCATTAGCCTAACTTTGCCAACGCAGGCAATCCTTATGACCTAGTTAGCCTGGTATTATTAGAAAGTGATGGCATCCCTGATGTGTCTATATTAATTTGGGATGAGTGTATCACGTAGCATCTTCAAGGAACTACTTGAGGGCATCTGCTTCAGGGCCAGCAGTCATGACGCTATGCCCTCAGTGACTATCTCTGTCACTGCTCTGCAGCCTTCACGGGAGGATTGCTAAATAATTTAGACGCATAGCCTAGATCCAAACATGAATCTGCTGGATCTGGAAGTGATAGATCATGTGTGTATGTAAACATAACACAAACAGCAAATGCTGCAAACATGCTAGTAATCTCAATGAAATTGTAAATCCATAATGTTAGGCCTAGGCTATTGGTTAGCTTCAGTGCAACTTTTTTTTATTGACAATTGCAGAACGAATGTCATTTCATTAGGAAAGATTTTATTTCACTTGGAAAGTCTATTCAGATGTTAAAACCAAAATAACACACTGCACCATATGATGTAATCTAATGCACGAATCATTAGAATTTGAGCAAATTAAAATGGGACGTGGCTTTATTGCTGCCTTAAACAATTTATGTATGTAATTAAACTGATTAGCCAGTGATTTGGATAATCGACTTCGATTATCGCTGTGGGACTGAATAACAGTTTAAACGGAGATTTTATAACTGAGTTGCCCCGTTTAAATGAAAGAGTAGATCAGTGGCACGCAAAATCTGCTCTCACTCCTGGTTCCCGTAGTTTTTCCTCGTCTCCACGACTCCACGCCCGTCTCGTGTAATGGGCCGAAATAAACTGACAAGAGGAGCTAGCGCCCACATACTGCAGGAATGCCGGCGGCTCGGGTCCCCAGGTACCGCAGCATGGAGGAGAGGAGCTGTTGGGCCACAATAAATTAGAAGCTCCACCTCCTCCATGTTTTTCCAGTAGACAGAGGAATCCTCTGCTTAATTAATTTAGAATGTGTAAATAAAGCGAAGATACAGAGCTCCCCTCTTCCCTAGAAACAAAATATTAACTTTGGAAGTGCGCGCCCCATCGACTTTGACACGCTGACACACTGACGAACACCTGCTGCTGCCCCGACATCCCACACACCGAGAACACATAATGGATATTCATGCGGATACCATCGGCTATATGGAGGATTTGAACTGGAATAACAACATGCCAGCGAGAACAGGTGATGGGCTAGACTGTGGGTTGCCACGATGTCGCCAATTTCCCCCCTCCACCCCTCTCTCAGTTGGCACAAACCGGGTGTAATGCACGGCATTTTAGCATAATTAAATTATCTGACTTCTTGCCCTTTCCAACCTCAGTGTTCTTGCTTGTGCAGAAGCGAATTAGGGTGTCACAGGTCTATCTGCATGGACACCTACTCACTTTTGTGAGTTCCAATACGCTATGTATTTAACCAAAATGGTATACCTTTTTTGTTGCCTTGGGTGTGCATCATGCTTTTGCACACAAGCTATTCAGTAAAATGTGCATTTATGTTTGTTATTTGACATTTATATGTAGGCCTACACAAATAAATAACAGCACAACCAACACATCTGCAAACTTTGCATAACTGAAACTGGTCGCCTATTTCATGCTGCTGTTACGAATCAATTGAGACTAAGTCATTTTTTACATTTTTATATTTTTGATATAATATTTCTTCACTTTAAACATGAACTTTCACACTGTTCTTATTTACCTGATAGTGTTTGGATTGTCTTTCGATTTGAGAAAGGTACAGGGCCTCTGACTTAAAGTATGGATTGCCTAATAAAACAAATCTACTCCGAGTTAATAGGTCTACTTTCCTAGGACAGTCCCTAGCCAGGTGAAAGAGAAACTTTGTCAAAGTCGACGTTATATCTTTGTAAATCTGACTCTGTTTTCGGAAAGAATGGGAAAGTCCCGCGATAAAAATGAAGTTTACCATCCAGAGTGAAATGTGATCACACCAAGGTCGAGGGGCCAAACTTTTTAAGACTAATGTTTATTTAGAGAAGTGAGCGCTGTCTATGCGACTCCCTGCCTTCCTCGTATGCCGGGGTAATGTCTTTACCAGAGCTGACCAGACCACCGCCCGAGCAGCCCACCGCCTGTAGCCTACAAGGCTCTCCCTGCTACTGACACCTTGACGCCCCCTGAGGAGACTGCGGCAGTGTAAAAAAAAGAGTAAGGCGAATCTAAACAGGCCAACCGTAAACTAGAGCCAAGCTCCACATGGTTGCAATTAATTATTCTGAGTGACCTAATGTGGTGATTTATTGAAGCATCTGACCAGCTCATGCCTATTTTTAAAATGCATTTGTGTCTATGTCAGCATGTTTGTGTGTGTGTGTGAGAGAGAGCCCAGTGTTACAAAACTAATATCCTTTGGAGACACTGCATCTGTTTTGCACGAACGCAGACGTTTGGGACTATGATGACCATCAGATGCTACATGCTCATGCTTTGCAGGGGCTTTTGTTTTAGGACTATGACCACCATATGGGGCGTTGGGACTATGACCATCATATGCTGTGTGCTACATGCTTTTGCAAGGGCTTTTTGTTTTCTTACAGTTTGTGAAATTGAATTAGCTTCGGCTCGGAATCTGACCCCGTAGCGGACCCGTGCATTTTTCCAACTCCCTGGTCCGTGGTGTTGCTGGTGTTTTTGTTTGCTCAGCTGGAATGAGCATCAGACAGCCCGTCCGTGTCGTCCGTGTCAATCTGCCTCTATCTCCCTCTCTCCTCCCGTCTGCCCTCGCACTCCCAAACGCTGCGCTCCCCTCTCACGCTCTTCCCCGGCCGCTCCTCCACCACCAACATGGATCTGAGGGCGGATAAACGGCTGTGGAAGAACACCCACCGACACGCACACGCAAACACACATGCAGGGGAGCGCACACACAAACATGGCGCTCTTCCTCACACACACACACACACACACACACACACACACACACAAAAGGAAAACAACTGGATCCCAATCTAGCAATGCATCCAAAAACCACAGACACATGTCTCGGGAGAGACAGACCTCTAAGCTTTTCTACGAAAGTCTTACTTTTTACTTACAAGCGCTTATTTTCCAACTTTATCGTGCAAGAAAAAGCCATGAATACCTATTCATCCATGTTTCTTCAAAACAGGCCTACACCAACTGCGTTCTTAGCGCAACCTCAAAAACTGTCTTGTGCAGAAATAGCGCTGCTGAGACAGATAACGCCCACGGTAACGGTCGCCGAGGTGGGAAGGCACATCCCACCAAAGAGCGCACAGCACTCGTCTGAAGAGGCGACGGGCTGAGAGAGTAGGCTACGGGCTTAAGGTTGTCATCTCCCCCCCTGTCCTCTCTGCACCGCCTGAAAGCCACCCGCATGGCAGCATGATAGATATGAGAGACAGGGGGGCACAATGGCGATTCCTGGGTTCTCAGGGCGAATCGAGACTCTTAATGTTCCACTACCCTCGAGAACCTTTCCCTCTCTCCCTCTCAAACCCCGACTCAATTGAAGGCAGGCAGATGAAAAGACGAGAAAAGAGAAAGGGCAAAGAGGGGGAAGGGTTAGGGAGAGAGAGAGAGAGAGAAAGAAAGAATGAGAGTCTCTCATTAATATCTAAATAACACATAATCCGCTTTGCATAGCACCTTCGGCGACAAGGTCTGATTTTAAAGTCGTGCTAAAGGACAGGTGAAGTAGGTCGGAGGTCCAAAACACCCAATTCTTCTTTTGTAGAAATGCTAATTCTGAGGCAACTCTCTAGATACCAGAGTGACAATAATTTCCTAATTTCCATGAAAGCTTTCATCAGGCCCTCAGATTGTGAGTATGCTGACAGGACCAACAAAATAATTAAATAAAATGGTGAAAATTACAAAAAAAATCTTATACAGTTTTGTGTTATCTGTTTTCTTTCTATGCACATTTATTTAAGTTTATGCCTTTATTCTGTTTTGGAGGCCATTTCACATGTCACTGGTAGGGATATCTGTCAGTAGTAATAGTCAGATATGCACACACACACACACACACACACACACACACACACAGAGAGAGAGAGACACAGAGAGACACACACTCTCTAATACATTAGATCAGGTGCATTATATTGCTCCAAATAAATAGCCCATACCACTAATTCTGAGTGTAAGCATTGCCATGGTGAGACCGATGAGTCTCAAGTGGCCTCTCTCCCTCGTTCTCTCTCTCTCTCTCTGACATACAGGTCTAGGGGTTCTGAAATGGGAGGTGGTTTTCAGCTCCAAGTTCAAAGCTGAGGACCCTGAAAAGGGGATGAGATGAAGGAAAAAAAGAGAGAAAGAGAGAGAGAATGAAAGAAAGAGACGATGAGGCCTGTCTAATGTGCCGAGCATGAAATGTTAGAGGTAAAAGAAATAAAAGCCGGGTGCAGAAACAATGGCTGGCCACCATGAGTGGCTGGAACTAAGCTGAAGTGGCCTGAGATTGCAGGACAAGAGCCTTGGGGGGGGGGGGGGCAGAGGGTGGGGGGGCAGAGGGGCATCTGGACACACCGACGGGCCCCGGCCCAGAGGGAAAGGCCTGCTTACAGTGTGTGTCCCTTTCCGATTAATGTCCCTCAGTCCTTATTTTCCCTTTTTTTAACCCCCATCATCCCCTCCTCTTTCTGTTCTTCTTTCTATTTTTTTGATGGATGGGTTTGTGAAAGGATGCAAGAGGACAGAGAGACGCGGGAGGGGGGTGGGGTGAGTGTGTGCTGGGTGGAGGAAATGTGGATGAAGTGAGGTTAATTGGTGGGGTTTAGATGTAACAGATGCTAAGTGGCAAGGCCATGAAAAAAATATCACAGGGGAAGTTTTTCAGTGATGAAAGGACTGACTGCTGGATGAATTATATAATTGCGATAAAACATCCTTTTTCTTTCCACCGACAGACAAACCATCCTGTAGCTGACCATCAAGAAGACAGAGGAAGTAGAGCAACTATGAAAAGAGTCTCCTATGCTGTCAATAGCTAACAAAGACCAGCTTTGGCACAAACCCTAATTTCCGAACAACACTTCTGTTGTTTTGGGAATATGTCCATGGCGTTAACACAATGTTTTAGGATGATATTATTTTCCATGTCTGCTTTCAGTCAGTTCCCCCCGACTCTGTAAACTCTGGTGCTGTAAACCATCCCCACGCTGCCCACAGGGCTCTTGGCCGTCGGAGGCCACAAACACGTCTTCCGCAGCATTCTGCACATGCATGGAATCCCCTCGCATCCCACCAATCGCTCGTTAGAGTCTTGCAAAGCCACTAATCTGACCCAGACCCATCTGAGTGAAGGAATGAGCACAATATGTCTTACGTGAAGAAGGAACGGTCAGTGTGTCACAATCAAAAATGCCGATCGTCACTAGCTGGAGTTTTTTTTTACGAGGCGTGTCTGCTTCCCCAGCTTGCTCTCCCCTGTTTTCTTTTTCTTGGTCTTTTGTTTTTCTCTGACCAGCCTCCCTCTTGACCCCTCCGCCAGCCTGGTACATGTCCATGTCTTGTTATTGCTCTTGTCCTTCTTTTTTTTTTTTCGTGTATGTCTCCAGCCTTTTTTTTTGGGCTGCACTCAGGAAGTTTTTCCTGGGCATTTGTATGCCCAGAGGATGTGGGTGACATGTAAGTGTGTAACTGTGTGTGTGAGCATGTATATTTGTGTGTGTGTGCGTGTATGTGTGTGTCACTGTGCATGCATGTGTGTGTGTGTGTATGTGTGTGTGTGTGTGTGTATGGGAGATGGAGAGAGAACTGACAACTTGGAGAGGGGGATGAGGGTTTTGGGGAGAGGAGGAAGAGGAAGTGAGCTGTGTGTCCATGACTGTTTGTCTTCCCCCACAGTCCTGCCTTGCCTCTGTCACAATCCATTGTGGCGGGCCCAGATTGATGACGAGTAGGAGCAGGAAGTCGGGGGGTGGGGGTGGGAGTGGAGGACACAGGCAGGTAGAGGCTGATATGCACCTCCATCCTCTCTCCTCACACATCTCTCATAGTGACAGACCCGGCTTTCAGTACTTTGATTGATGGATTTTGTTTCAGCACATTTCTGATTTTAGGTTTATGTTTGTAATCCGTAAAGCAGCTAGTGGCTGGTTAAAGGCTGGGCTGGCCATGCTAGTTTAGTGATGTATGCAGTTTCATAATAGTATAATTAATATTGATATGTATAATTTAAGTAAGTGCATGTTAAAATGAAGTCATTAGCAATGATGTCACTAAGTAATCAATAGGATGTCATTTTTAATGAATACATTTTTCTTTTGCCTGTGCAGTAACTATCAGTAGCCAATCAGAAATTCCACTCACTCATTTTGACAGACACTTAAGACCTGAAGCATCTGGATGAAATAACGAGACATCCTAATAAAGGTGATATGATCGAAACCATGCTTTCAAGTGGAACCTCCAAACTTAACTGGAACTGGAACGCCACATTTTTCCATTTTTATGAGAGCCACTGTGTATTATGATTCGGAGGGATCAAGACAGATTTTTTTTCCACGTCATTGCATAGCAACTGCCTCAGACTCTTTCCTGCTCTCCAAATTAACTGTCTATCTGTCCGCTTTCTCTCTCTCTCTGGTGAGCCATCTGGGCTTGTCTCTTGTCTTCCGGCTTCTAGAGAATGTTTTGGATGTCGGGGAGGGAATCTGTGATCTTCGAAGAGGTATGGCAACACCCCTTATCTTCCTCACTCCACTTCGCTGCCAGATCTAAAGCTTTTCTCTCTTAATTCAATTCAATGTGCTTTTCTTGGCATGGAGAGCTCTCGTTCTCTTGGTCTCCCACTTTCCTGCTCTCTCTCTCTCTCTCCATTGCTCTGTCGTTCTCTCTCTCTCCATTGCTCTCTCTCTCTCTCACTGCTGTTCTCTACATCTCTCTCCTGCATTTTTAGTGGTGCTCCTGATTTGCAGCTCCTGGATGGTCTCCATCTCTCTGCTGCTGGCTGTGGAGGCTCTCGGGGAGCAGCCCGTGCAGGCTGAGAGGGGTCAGTCCTGGGTGAGTGATATCACTGCTCTGCACCATCGCTGCCTCTCTCTCTCTCTCTCTCTGACACTTTCTTTCTTACCCTTTCTGTCTCTCTCCATCTTTCTATCACACTCCCGCCTCCCTTTTCTTTTCTCCTCTCTCCAACTTTCATTGGTCTCTCCATTCTTTCCTTTCTCCCTTTTCTCATCATTTTTGCCTCTCCTTCATCTTTCTCTTCTCTGCCCACTCCTCCTCTCTCTCTCTCTCTCTCTACTTGCCATCTCGGTCTCTGACTCCATCTCTCCATCTCATCTCCCTATCCGTCCTCCCCTTTTCTCTCTCTGTCTCTCTATCCCTCTCTTCCACACTCTGCCTCTGACTTCATTCATCATCAGCTCATTTAATCAACTACATGGGGTGGCTTCCTGACTCAAGAGTTTGTCCACTAAGTAGGAGGGTTTGTTTCGTGTGATAATTATTTGTCTAGTCTTGCTGATGAAGCAATGTCCTGATTACACACAGTTCATTTCAATTCGGCACTGACTCCTAAAAGGGCTTCTCTGAATATAATTTAACTCTCTGGACTCTGAGGAGCCCGAGGAGAGGTGATACATGGGACACAATAGTAAAACATACTATACATAATACCCAAATGTATAGTATTTATGTGCGGGGGTCAAGCATTTGTGTGTGAGTGTATGTGTGTGTGTGTGTGTGTGTGTGTTTTGGCCTTTTGTGTTGACACAGCGGTGATTTAAAGAGCAAAACCCTGTAAGTGAATGAATGAGTGAGTGTGTGTGTACGTGTGAAGGGGATCCTGTGGAGCGGGTTTGTGTACACAGATGCAGATTGGGGGGGGGAGAGAGACTGGCCGATGTGTTAGTGTGGGGGGCAATTGAGGGGATCGTCTTCCCCCCACTGCCCCTCCCCGGCCCCAGCCAGGGGCCTCCGAGGGTCTCTTGGTTCCTTAGGAAAAACATCTCGGCCTCCGTCACCTCTGAACCCGGTGCTGGGCTGTTTACCTTGGCAGGCCAGTCTGACAGCTTTACTGATGTTACATACAGGCACGCTGGGACTAAGAGAGAGAGTGAAGGAGGGAGCGAGAGAGGAGGAGAGGAGGAGAAGAGAAGGAAGAGGAGGGAGGGAGGGAGCAAGAGAGGAGGAGAGCAATAGTTACTTTACACTGACAACACATTTAGAGCCACATTTGGGGAAGAAATGTTGGCAAAATATGGTTCAACATTACAGAATGAGATGGACAGAAAGATGGAGAGAGAGAGAGAGAGAGAGAGAGAGAGAGAGAGAGAGAGAGAGAGAGAGAGGGAGCGATAGCAGGGGTGTGTGCTGTACATGCGTTGCTCCCTACAGTTTGTCTGTGTGTGTGTTTGTGACAGTAGCTCAGGAACTGTTTGGGAGGGCTTGCTATGAATAATGCTCCTCACACTTCTTCCAGTGGAGAGGGCTACTTAAGTGATGTGAAGAGAAGTTTGGGTTTCTTCTTTCACAAAAGAATGATAAATGATGTTGTTTATCAAAGCTGTACAAACTTTAAATGCTCAGGGTAAGAGACAATTAATTGTTGTATAATAACAAGGATAATCATAACACGTAAACTAATCTTAAAAAAATCATCCTATATTGGAACAAATAAACGATGTTCTTGACCTTATGGTCCTTATGTTTCACTAACAGACAACAGAGTGTCCAGTCCTGTACAGAAATCTGGCCGGCTCACTCAAAATTGTCTGGCCCTCACTGTGTTTCCCTGCACTGAGGCAGCTGTTCAGAACAGTGTGTATGTGTGTCGGTGGGGATGGGGATGGGGGGGGGTTACTGTGTTTTCCCTCTCTTGAGTTGTGAGGCTTGTTTGTCTGTTCCAAGCAGCTGAACAACCTGCAATAACACAAACAGGTCTTTGAAAAGCAGCATGGTGTTGTGCGGCTCCAGATCAGGTTTCGCTCCACCAGGCCTCGAAGGTCTTGTCGAAGGGGCCTGATCATCCATCACGGTCAGTTCACAGCCCTTGATGTGATTACGGCCTCATTGCCACCAAGATTGATCAGAAGCACTGTTTTGTTTGCCTGCTGGCTCACTGTTTGTTTATTTTATCAGTTAGGCAAGATAACTCACTCTGGAGTTGTGGTGGCAATTTGTATACATTGTGATGCATAATTTAGTTCCATCGTCGAATCCTGAAGAAGCTCCAGAGTTTAAGTAATTTATGTTAGTTTTTAACTGTTATGTCAGTTTTAATTTCCAATTAAGTCACATTAACGCCCCTGAAACATAGGCTCTGCCATCATTGGGTTTGACACCGTCAAAGTACTTCCTCTGGCTTGATTTATGGCATGATGATGCATTGCTTGAACAGGCAGGTAGAGAGTCCACCCAGGCATGTGGGTTTCCTTAAAAACATCCTTTAAGAGCTGCAGACACAGCTGCCAATCCCTTCCGAATTACCATAATCTTCTCTCTCGGCTGTTCTTCTGTAATTATCAGAAGAACAGCCGAGTGGGGTGTGGCATCCTGATTCAAGAGTTTGGGGTGGCATCCTGATTCAAGAGTTTGTCCACTAGGGTTTGTTTCGTGTGATAATTATTTGTCTAGTCTTGCTGAAAAAACAATGTCCTGATTATACACAGTTCTCTTCAATCCAGCACTGACTCCTAAAACAGCTTCTCCGAATATAATTGAACTCTCATTATAATATTTATAAAAAAATATGAAAATGAATCAGATCAGGGCAAGGTCTAGCGTCTCTCCAGCTGTTATCTAGAATACGTGGTCTTGGATTTAGTCCCTATGATTCCCCCTTTCATAAATGGTGACTGAAAGTCCACCTGTGAGGCCGTCCGGCCGATGATTGGCAGGGAACCGGAGCAAGCTGGAGCGGGCAAAGACAGACGTCTTCTTCAGCCTGCCACAGGTTATGCAGAGTTGAACATCTGGCGCCAAAGTGGAGAGATAGAGTTACCCATCCTCAGGGAGTTAAAGACAGAGATAGAGAGAGAGAGAGAGAGAGAGAGAGAGAGAGAGAGAGTGAGAGCGAAAGTGAGAAAAGGAACGTGATCGAGAGAGAAAGGGAGATGGAAATAGAACTGAAGAGAGACAGAGAGAGAGAGAGAGGGCTCAGTGTTTTAGTGCTGTCAGTCTCCTCTGTTTCACCTTTGACCTTCCTGTCCTCCACTCATCCCTGCCCTGGACACTGACTGTGATAGGAATGCCACTCCTGTTCCTCCTCCTCCTCCTCCTCCTCCTTCTCCTCCTATCCCTCTCTTTCCCCCGCTGGGCGTCCTGCATCAAAGCCCTCCCATCAGCCCCTGGCGTTCAGACCAGCCAGGGGTCACCTGTTTCTGTGGATCAGTACGCAGTGGCCGAGTTCTGCTGAGCGCTGTGCCGCAGCCCTGTGTCCAGGCAGCATAAATACTGAGCTCCTCCGTGATTAAAGTTGGAGCATGTTTCAATTTTTGCCTTTTCTCTCTCTTTCTCTCTCTCTCTCTCTCTCTTTCTCACACACACACACACATCCAAAGAGAAGGAGAGAGATAGAGAGTGGGAAAGAGGGGAGGACAGGGAGGGGAAAAGGAAGAGAGTGAGAGAGACAGAGAGAATGATGGGAGGAAGTGAAAGCGGGAGAGAGGGAGGGAGGGAGGGAGGGAGGAAAAGAGAGAGAGAGAACCTCCATGTAAATAATCCTCATCTGTGTGTGGCAGCTCCCTTGTCTGCATGGTTCCCCCTCCTACTGTGTCACTTGCTTGCATAAGATTAGTTTTTCCACTGGCCTTAAATAAAGTTTACGTCCTCCTCCGGATGTTTCTAAATACATTTTCATGGCATACTTAATACCGTGCTTAAGCCCATGCAATTCAGCCGCTGACTACAGTTGAGTATTTCATAGGGGAAATCTGATGCCGTAACTAATATCACTGAAATCGTTGTTTAGATGCACTGGTGAATGTGGCACAAACATGCTGATCCTGGGTCAGAGCTGCTTGCAAAAAAAAATAAAATAATGAATGGAATGACTGGATGACTGGAAGCCATTCAAAGTCCAATAAAACAAACTGTCAGCAAATGTTTTATAGCAATTAAATGACCTTTAACCTGCAAATTCAGTGGAAAACCGCCATGCTGGCCACTGTTTCCCCAAACTCTAAATCTCATAATTCATTGGCCTACATGTAATTCAGGTTTGACTGCACATTTATTTCACTGTTATTCTGTATATTTCTTTCACTGCTCCCTTTGCTATGTTACACAACGCTGTTCTTTAGTACGCCAAGCTATGCTGCTCAGCGCTAACTTATGTTGCATTGCATCTCTCTATGCTACGCTACACTATGCTACGTTACGCTATTATACTCTCTTTTGCAGCCCCCCCCCCCCAACGGCCCACCCCCACCCCAACACTGTTCTTTAGCACGCCAAGCTGTGCTGTTCAGCGCTAACGTTGTATTGCATCTCTCTATAATGTGCTATGCTACGCTGTTCTATACGCTGTTCTATACTCTCTTTTGCTGTTCTCTCCCCCCCAGTGCTGTGCTGTGCTGTGATTCACAGTGGAGTGCAGGGGTGATGAAGTGTGTCAGAGTGACAGAGCGCCAGGCCCTCCCAGTCTGCAGCCCCCTGTCTCTCCCCGGCCACCTGTGCTGTTTGTTTAGTGTTTGTCAAGTTTATGATAGCCATGGCTAATGTGGAATAATAACATGTGTGTTCCACATTAGCATGGGAGGGCAGCGACCCAAGAGCAAGAGGAGCAAAAAGCAAGGGAGCTAGTGAGGGAGAGAGTGAGGAAGAGACAGAGAGAATGAAAGAGAGAGGGAGAGAGAAAGAGGGATAGAGAGAGAGAGAATAAAAGAGAGAGAATGTGAGACAGAATTGACATTTGATTGTTTTTTCCCCTTATTGGAACAATGATCTGAGGACACATTAAAATCTTAATGACAGAGTGAGACTTTTCATTTTTAGAGCCCTACTATCGATTATATGCATCAACTAAAGACAACAAATGTAATATGTAGATAGATAGATAGATAGATAGATAGATAGATAGATAGACAGATAGAGGGACTAGGCGAACAAGAGTTTCTTTTTCTGTTTTTAGAGCTTCTTATTTCTCCTCCTCTTCTTCCAGTTTCTTCTTTCCAGAGGCATGCTGAGCGCAGACCCCCAGCGCCAAGACGCCAACTGGCCTGGAAGTGACAGATGAGAGCAGGGAGGGAGGAGAGGAGAGGGAGAAGAGAGAGGTGGAGAGGGAAGGAGGGAGGGAGGGGCGGACAAAGCAGGGGTGGCAGAATGAAGGAGAGGGAAATAACTTCGCAAGGAACAAGGGAGTTAAGCGGAGGGAGTGCGAGGGCATTCCGAGGCCACCCTAACCCCTCCGTCAGAGAAAGAGAGAGAGAGAGAGAGAGAAAGAGAGAGGGAAAGCTCCAAAAAAAGGGAAAAAAAGAGAAGCAAAAAAACCCGAAAGGAAAGAAAGGGTGAAATGACAAATTTGATAAAGCCCTACTGAATAGCCGGGGCCAGATCACGAGCAGGGCCCTATCTGGACGGAGCAAACATCTGCAGAAGTCATTATGGGAGCCAGCGCAGTACGGCGCGGCGCGTCCGCGGCCCCTGTGTTTTCTCTGCCTGCCTGGCCCGGACCCCGCTGCGGCAAAGCTGGGTTCAGGTTTCGCCCGCGTGCGGTGGGGGGCCCAGTCCGGCTGACGCGTGATGATTTAGTCAGGTGTGAGCGTGCACTTTCCAATTTGGGGGGATATAAATTAGAAGTGATTTTTTATGAGGGCTGCGTCCCGGGCCGGAGCCCTCTCCCTCTCAGGCCGGCTCCTGCTGAGAGCTGTCAGCTCAGCTGATGTGTTTATAAAGAGCACCACGGAGGGAGTGTGTGTGTGTGTGTGTGGGGGGCAGCAGCAGAGCGGAGAGCAGGCGCATACGCCACTGGAGGAATCACACATACACACACACACAGACATACACACAACGGCACAAACACAAAAAAACACATACATAAAAAACTTATGCAACAGACATAAGCAAACATAATAGCTCTTACACACAAACTGATGCATGCAAATACATACACACCAGACATATTGGCAACATACATATGCTAACAGACACACACATACACACATAGAAACACACACAGTCGTTCAAAAGGTAATGTGCAAACATCTATTGGTGTGTATCCATAGACCACCACTGGCCATAAGTTCAGATCCACTCTGATCACCCCCACCAAGCCTGCGGTCCCTGCTTGTGTGCGACTGAGAATGTGGGAGTTCTTCCTCTCCATCTCCCCCTTCCTCCCTCTCTCCCCCTCTATCTCTTTACTTTTATCTCTCTCTCTCTCTCTCTCGTGCATGACGGGATCTAGTGAGTGTGAGTGTGACCGAGAGCCGTCTATGGCTTTCTATAAACTCTACCTTTTGTTTGTCCTTATATGTGTTGTAGTATTATTATGACCACCGCGCAGCGAAGCAGCGGTCATATAGGTTTAGGTTTTTTTTTTTTTTTTCGCATGGCCAAATTTCCGTCAAGGATTCACGGGACACTGAAAGACCGGGGTACACGAAACTTGGTGGGCATGTATCCCCACATGGATTGCATGGAACCATCGTTTTTCGTTTTGATCTGTAGCCCCCCCGCTGGACTGGACCCCCCGAAAGGAGGGTAGGGCAGACAGTTTTCTGTGAATATCTTGAGAACCGTAGGGCCTAGGATGACCAATTTTTTGCGTATGTTTGCCTCCAGGGGTCATGTTAACCCATTTAATATGCACACATGTGCATAAACAGATACACACGCACACACATACATTCACAGTAATCATGCGTATGACACATACTCACACAGTAGACATATGTACGCATGTATGCACATGCACACACACACAAGCACACACACACACACACACACACACACACACACACACACACACACACACAAACATAAACATGTACACGCACACATGCACACAATTCAAGAATTTCTCAGAATTATGAACAGGCAAGATGGGGGTGGGGTTGTATAAAACGAATTTTACATGTGAAATCTATGAACTACTCATGTTTTGGTACTTGTTGTCTAGCAGATACCAGTGAGAATTGAGTGTGCATAATGCAATTCAGTGACAGTTAGAATCATATATGCCTTTCAGCGTGATTTATTTTTTTGGAAATTATGTACTGGACTGGGCGGCGGTCATATTTTGTACCGCTCTGCGGTACATCTAGTTTTTAATCTAATTGTTGGGACATGGGATACTGATTGACTGATTTGAGTCGAAAGTTTAGTAGAGTCCGCACCCAGCTTACAGCTGGTCGGGGTATAACAATGGATTTTACGGCCTTAACACGCCGTTATGGTGTGAAGGTGATTCCTGATGTAGTCTGGTGATTGGAGAAGTTGTGGGTCACAGTTAGCCTAGAAATCTAGACGCACCCTAGCGGCGGCAAATTAATTTGCTCAGCCTGTACGTCTAGTATCGAACCATAGGGATTTCTATTGGCTTAGCACCGTGGATGTTCTCCAATCACAGCGCTCTATTTTGTTAGAGAGTCTTAAGGCGGGCTTAACAGGATAATGACAGTCCTGCGACTGTGAACAACAAGGAAGGTGGCTATGGCGATGGCGAAGGCGGTTGTTTGAATCGGCGTTGGCGTCAACTTTGGAGGAGTTGGACTTGTGCTTTTCTTTGAAAGTTGAGCAACACAATGCACTTAAGTCATTACTTTCGAAGAAGAATGTATTTGCCGTTTTGCCTAACCCGGATAATGGATATGGTCGTGAAGCGCTGGCCTATTGCATGCCTAGGCAGTTTGAAAGACAATTCTCTGCCCGCCCCCTTGGATTAAGCGAGGTGAATGGTTCGATGCCAGACTATACATCTCAATGATATAGGATGGCCCCGCCAGGCTAGGTCACAGTAACATTGCATCAGCCTCAAAAATGAATGTCGTTGTTCTTTTCCAGTGGTGTTGTGTTTCATGGCATACTCAATCTTGCCCTTGACAAAAATAGTGATTTCAAATGTCACACCTTTTCTTTCTGACCAATTACTTTCGTGTTATGGTTAGCTTTTTGGGGACGTCCACTACTGCGTTGTCGGACTGGGCTGAGTTAGTGGCAGAGGAATCTGCCAAGGCCGTGCCCTAGTGGCCCAAGTCCTCAGCTGATAAGTCTGCTGTGACTGAGCCCAGTGACTATGCCTGCACCGGTAAACGCAGCAGGGGATAAATCCTCTGCAGCCGAGCCTGTGGAGAAGGAAATGGTTTTGCAAGGGACTGTGTCTGACACAACCACTTGTGCAGTTAATAAGGACAAAGCTGATGTGTCTGAGTCTGTAAGCCCTGTGAGGCGTCTGTTGCTACGGGTACATCCTCCATTGTGGGTCAACACAAACAAAAACGTCAGAACCCAAACCAAACGTAGCGCATATAGCCGCTTCAGGGGTGTGGGATGGTAGTGACATTTAAGCTGAAGCAACAGTCTTCAAAGTGCCTAGAAGGACAATTAGCCCAGACGATGGAAAAAGCATAATGAAAAAAAAAAAGGCTAAACAGAAGGAGCTAGCAGAATACAATGAGTCAGACACTGACGACTATTCGACTGACTCCAGCGAGTTTTCCTGGTCTGGTGGTGAGAATGTTATGATGATGTGCGGTGCTGATGACATCCAGGATTATTTCCTTGACAGTGTACAGTTTGTAAACAATGTCTGTCATCACAGGCGGGAATGGGCCTTTGATGATGGGAATTCATTGTCTCTGAATGGAGGCTATACAAACCACAGTAGAGAAAGCAAGTCTGTGATTTGCAATGGAGACTTCTCCATGGCATTATAGCAATTAACGCTTTTCTGCCTATCATAAACTAAGCAGTTTGTCAAGACCCTTTTTGTTTCCAGAGGGAGACCGTGTTTGAGGTTGTTTAATGTTTAATGTATTGGCAGCCCTTTTTCAGTATTTCACAGAAGCTTTTTCTTTGCAGATATTTGTTTTTGCTTAAGTATACTTAGAAACACAGAGTGAAATGTCAGCTGATTAATTTCCTTCTGGAACAAGCAAAAATGGTCATTTATATAAACAAAAGAAACAAAATGGTTACATATTCTCAACATTGGTGAAGTCTAGAGTGTTGACTGAGAAATGGTGTTGAGGAGAAGCAATAGGCTCCATGATCAATGAGGAAATAGATTTTTGTTGTGCCTTGTAAGGCCCATTTATTTATTTATTATGTTTTGGTGCTGTGACTGACATGCCCTTTTTGAGTTGTTAAGACTGTCAAAATTCAGACTTCGTCCTCTCCCTCTCTTCCCTCCTCTCTCTCTCTCTTCCCCCCCTCTTTCTCTCTCTCCCTCTTCTCTCTCTCTCTATCTCTCTCCCTCTCTCTGTGTGTGCCTGGGTGAGGAAATGGAGAAAGGGATCCGTGTTGTTCCTTCGGACGCCGGCAGTGTAACGCGATCGGTTCTCAGAGAAGCGCAGGAAGAGAAGAACCCTCCATCCCTCCGCCCCCTCCCACCTTCCACCCCCTTCCTCCATTTTTCCCCCTCTGTCTTTCCCCCCTTGCGCCACTTCTACACTAATATTTGGCCAGTGGCGGGAGCGGGGACTTTGGTGTGGTGGAGGAAGAGCCCTGGCTGGGCTCGACGGGGGTCCACGAGCAGGAAACCTAAACCCTCGCCGACCTCTGACCCCTCTCGCTCTCCCATGCTAGCTACTGCTCCTACATCTGGAGCTGTCACAGAGAGAGAGAGGGAGAGAGAGAGAGAGAGAACAAATGAGAGAGAGAGAGAGAATAAGAGGGAGAGCAAAAAGAGAGAATGGGGAGTGTGAGAAAGAGGCAAAGAGAAAGAGGGCAACTGGGAGAGAAAAAAGGTAGAGAAAGTGAGAGAGAGAGAGAGAGAGAGAGAGCAAGGGAGCGAGGGAAAAAGACAGGATGAGGTTGTAGCACCATTCTGGCTACCATGGCAACCTACCACAGCCATGCTATTTTATGCAGTCCTGAGAAAGAGAAAAGCAGGACTATCATAACAAGCACAACCTAGAGAGCGGACAGCCTGAACTTTTACCGTTATTCAGGCTAGCCCTTTCTGGGCATCTGCCCGCTGCTTGTGGGTTTTGGAGTGCCGTTCCAGGGATGTCCTGCTATCCCTAACACACGATCAGTGGGATCAATTGGCCAGTGCACGTTTTGAGGAAGGCACTTGACCTGAGTAACTCCAGTATGTACCCAGCTGTCCAAACAGATAATATGTCAAGCAGTTGGTGGGGTGAGGTCATTTGCTGGGGCGTTTCTTTTTTTATATATATATACATGGATCTACATTATGGCCGGCATTTAACGCTGAAAGGAGAAACTGGTCAGCCTCTCGGAGGGCTGAGTCCATGGCAGCTGCCTCTGTGGCGGCCAGGACAGTGCTTTTATAGGGAGGGTCAAAGTCTCGCACCTTTACGAGTTGTTACGACATGAGTGGGAGCACAGAGGGTGCCTGTGTGGGGTGGAGGGGTGGGGGTGGGGCTGGGTGGAGGGCTGGGTGCGTGGGGAGTGGGGAGGGAGTCAGGGTGTAGCTTTCCCCGACTGCAGCGGTCCAGAGCGGTTGAATGGGGCTGGGGCAGGGGCTTGGGCCTGGGTGAAAGTGTTCTGGGTGGTCAGCGGGGGTATGAGTGAGTGTGTGTGCGTGTGTGTGTGTGTGTGTGTGTGTGTGAGTGTGTTTGTATGTGTGTGTGCATGTCGCTCTGTGTGTCTGTGTGTGTGTGTGACGGAGCGATGATGGCCATCCAGCTTCACTCTACACTAGGGGTTGAGAGCAGTAATCTCACATTACCTCTTCGTCTGGTGTTATCTTATTTTCAATCAACTTACGTTTCACGAGTCCACTGATTTTCATACTCCCTGTTCGGTGTTATTGTTAATATGGCTTACATTTTATTTAAGCTCCCTTTTTAGGAGCTCCCAGGAGGCTAGTCAGTCGATTCAGTCAGAGAGGCTTGGGAGAAGAAGAAAAAACCAGGTCACGTGTTTCCGCACGTCTTAAAATACCACAATGACCTCTGCGAGAATGTCGCTTCTCGTCATAAAGGCCACAGACACATGAGTTTTGCCTGTTTTGGACTCCGAGCCACGGTGAGAGAGGCGGATGAGGGGGAGGGGGGTGGGGGGTTGAGAGCTAGTGAGGGACACACACACACATACACACACTCACACACACACACACATATACACACACTCACACACTCACACATACACACACACACATATACACACACATAGGCAGACTATAATGGCTGTCAGTCTTTAGAGACAGAGAACATTTGATAGAAAAGCAGTTGTAGAGATGGTGAATGAGAAGAACGGACAGAGCAGCACTTAAACACAAAGACACACACACACACACACACACACACACACACACACACACACACACACACACACACGACAGCATAGTTTGGTGACACTGTCTGCTCTATCTCGAGTGTGCTGCAACAGAGCCGTTCTGGGGTGCAAAGGGAACGTCATCCTTAATGGCGGTGATTGGCCGTGGCACTGCGGGAAGCGTCCCGCCATGATCCAGGGGAGCCAGCTGTCAGCAGACGCGGGGGAAACCCAAACACGGTCAGCCGCAGAGCACAGCAGAGCAGAGCAGAGCAGAGCAGAGCACTGCTCTCTCATGCATGCTCTCTCTGTCTCTCCCCTGTCCATCTCTCCCTCTTTCCCCTCACTCTCTCCCTCTCTCCCCTCACTCTCTCCCTTTTTTCCCGTCACTCTGTCCTTCTCTCTCCTCACTCTCTCTCCCACTCTCTCCCCTCTCTCTCTCTCTCCTCTCACTCTCTCTCCCCCCCTCTCTCTCTATCCCTCTCTCCCCTCACTCTCTCCCTCTCTCCCCTCACTCACTCATCTCTCCCTCACTCTCTCTCTTTCTATCCCTCTCTCCCCTCACTCACTCACTCTCTCACTGACTCTCTCTTTCTCTCCCCACACACTTCATTCCTTCTCTCCACCACTCACTCGTTTGATTAGGGGATTCTAATTCATACTGCTATGATTGGGCAAAAATATTTCCTTCAGGATCCATTAAGTATATATCTGTCTGTCTGTCTGTCTGTCTGTCTGTCTGTCTGTCATACTTGTACTCACATGTGCTCTGTCTACGCTTCTTTCATTTCCTGATCTGTCCCACTTCCAGTCTCTCATTCTGTCATTTTTGTCCTTGCTTCTCTTTCTCTGTGTGTGTGTGTGTGTGTGTGTGTGTGTCTCTCTCTCTGTCTCTCTCTCTTACTTTAATATGTCTGTGACCATTTCTCTTTATTACTTTTCATAATGACTGCTTGATTGCTAGTTCTCACTGTCTTTCAGTGTTTCTCTTCCTCCGCCTGTGCTCCACTCTTCCTCTTTTTCTCTCTCCATTTCACTCGCTTTTGGGAACACACACACCCACACACACTCTTTTTCTCTCTCTCTCTCTTTCTTTTTCTCAGTCTCTCCCACTCCCACACACGCACACACTTACTGGCTTACAGACCACACGAGAAAACAAACGTGCACATTTCGACTCTGTAACTGTCGATTTAATAACAATGATGTAATCCATTCGCTCTCAGGAATCCTGCACTAATGCGCCGTCGGAGCGCAAGAATGTGCGGGGAAAACAAACAGAGTGCAGAAAAATAGACAGAAGAGGGATAATGGGAGAGAAGCGAACGAGTGAGGAAAGGCGGAGAGAGAAGAGGAGAGGAGACGAGAGGAGAGAAGAGAAGAGAGCGAGAACATTCGTTTCAGATGGGCAGAGGCATGACAGAATTGGTAATGCATGTTCTTTTCCATGAGTGCTCGCTCTCATGTTCTCAGCTCCATGTGTTGTAAAGTTTGAGTGGTTTTGGCAGTGGCCAACTGCTCCTGTTCTGAAGGGTAAACTCCATCCCTTTTTTCCAGAAACCCTCCAGAAAAGAGAAAGAGAGAAAAAGAGAGAGAGAGAAAAAAGAGAGAAAGGGAGAGTGTGTGTATAAGAGAGAGAGAGAGAGAGAGAGACGTAGGGAGACACGGAGGAGTGAAAGTGTTGACAATGCTGAAGTTTGTAACCCAACCCTGACACTGAATACTCCTTCTTTCCATGGCCCCCTCCCTACCTCCACCCCTCACCTCCACCCCCTCCCGTCTCCCCCAGCTGCTGCGGCTCATTGTCCGGGGCCTCTGTCACCCGTCTGTTTGGATGTCATAAAAATGTGGAAGCAAAACTAAAAAGCACAAAATCCCCCGCCATCATAAAAAAAAAAAAGCTCCTCAAATGATAATATTTTATTCGCCAGTGGTGCGATGTGGGAGGAGGGAGGAATGGCGTCCTCGGCTTGCTGTCAGATTGACTGGTGGGGTCTAACATTCCTCCCCACCACCCCCCTACCACCCACCCACTCAGCAGCACCAGCATGCCGGACTCCTGAACGTCCCCGGCGGCCGGCGGCTAGTGTAAGTAATGGTGGATGGAAGGCGCGCTGGTCGTAAATTCACCCCCGAGTGGAGATTCCTCGGCCGGGGTCGGTGCGTCGGTGAGGGCTCTGCAGACGGAGCGGTGATGGACAGCGATGGGGACGTGGAGCAGGGCTGGATCAAATTAGCTTGCTGTTAACACCACCCCACCCACACACACACACACACACACACATACATGCTCGCATGCACACACACACACCACCCACACACACACACACACACACACACACACACACACACCCACACACACACACACACACACACACACACACACACACACACACACACATGCACACTCGCACGTACACACACACACATGCACGCCTGCACACACACACCACCCACACACACATGCACACCTGCACAAACACACATACACACATGCATGCCCGCAAACACACACATATGCATGCCTGCATATATGCACACACATGCACACACACACACACACACACACACACACACACACACACACACACACACACTGTACACACACACATAAATAAGTCTTACTATTACTGGTCTGTTGTGATCCAATCCCACAGCAAACTGACTTGCAAAAACGATCATAAAAAGTATCTGACCACAGAGAATAACTAAGTCTGTGACAGCGTTAAGCAATCTCATTCGATATTTCTTCTTTTCTTGTATCAGGCTTTGGTCATATGAACCACACGATGAACGTGAAGCACATGATGCCAAGAGACGTTACAGTGAGAAATACATGCGACAGGATCATGTAGCAGTAGTGGTAGACTTTGATCTGGTTGTATTTAAAGATGGGAACAGGGGGCAGAGTAGACGTAAGGTCAAAGCGGACACAAACCCATACGCAAGGTGTTACATAAACACACATGGAAGCGTCCCGCATGCGCAGGCGCACACCCTGCAGACCAACCAGACTGTATTCACTAGGTGCGTTGGGTTTTGTTAAGCGTACATGTGACCCTGCAGACCAACCAGACTGTATTCACTAGGTGCGTTGGGTTTTGTTAAGCGTACATATACGTTAGTAAATGTCACGGGTTGCATTTGCTGTAGAGCAAGTCTGTAGAAGGTGCAGGATGATCCTCACAGAGCTCTGAGATTCTGCTACTTGGGTGACCTGCTTACTGTAAAGTGGATCAGGAGAGATAGAGAGGGAGAGAGATAGAAGAGAGAGAGAGAGAGAGAGCAGAAGAGGAATTTACTACCGCTGGTAATCCCCAGAGTGACAGGACAGAGGTTAATGTTTAACATCGCTCATCTTCGCTGGGATGCTCTATCTTCTGTGTTCTTTTGTAATGACGTGACTGGCCACACATACACACACACACACGCACACACACACCAACACACCCACACTTACACAAGCTTCCTCACCAAATGTTGATGATAAAACACTGCAGGGTATGGAGAGTTGGCACCCAGTGTTTGTATTCTTGTATATCCCTTCAATAAAAAAATATGCAAAACTGTGTATGTGTGTAACCACACACATACAGTAAAACTATCAAAACAGTCTTATCTACGTTTCTAGTTTGGATAGCTAGCATATCCTGGAACCTTACAGCAACCATAGAAGGTGCTTAAGACACGTTTATCTACAAGGCTTTTTTGAGTAGTCTTTTACTTAATTGATATACCTCTCCAACTACGCTCCCTGTAAACTGAATGAGTTCACTGCACATCGAAGTTGTGCAAGAGAGAAGGAAAAGCAATTGTGTGCCAAAACATTTTTTTTTTCACGGCCACTCGTCTTCATATTTAGAGTTGTGCGAGCGACTCACCAATCATTCTGCGACTCACTTCATGACCCGCACGGCAAGACTACCTGCTGCATCTTCGTTCTCACTAACTGTTTGTGCTCTCGATGATTGGGACACTTATTATCAGATACCCCCCTGAGAGGGAGAGAGAGAGAGAGAGAGAGAGAGAGAGAGAGAGGGAGAGAAAGCTAGCACAGGAGAAGGGAGTTGAAGAACACTGTTAGGTGAAGATGGCCCTTCACGCCGGCTCTAAGATGACTCTCCTCACTTTCAAGTCACTGCTTTGATTAGATCGGAGGGTGTGTGTGTGTGTGTGTGTGTGTGTGTGTGCTTGCTTAAATCCACTAGTTGGGGAAAAAGAGCGAAAGTCGCCGTGGAGGACTAGTCAAGGAGCGCTGTACATTAAGTGGATGATAGCTCTGCACATCTCTCTCCATGAGTGCATGGTCGTTTTATTGAATCTTCCTTGAGTGACAGTAAGAAAGAGAAAGAGAGGGGGATAGAGAGAGAGAGAGAGAGAGAGAGAGAGAAGGGGCCAGGCAGCTTACTCAGTAGGTTGTCATTATAGTGTAATTGCACCTCTTGCCGATCATATTGTTTGACTTTGGTTTGTGGCTGTTTGCTGGGTTAATCCTGGGCATTGGCCCAGCTTGAGCTCAGATCAATCCCCCCTTCCTCAACACCCCGCCCCCACCTCCCCGAACACACCCCGCCCCCACCTCCCCGCCCCCACCTCCCCGAACACACCCCGCCCCCACCTCCCCGCCCCCACCCCGCCCCGCTTTCCAGCACTTTACTTTCTCCGACTTTCACATTTACACCATCGCACCCATTCATTCCAGACAAGCCCCGGGCCCACTTCATTCGACTGACAATTCAATCCTGGAAAAACATTTTTGGAGTGTGTGAACTCATGAAGCAGTGTGTGTGTGTGTGTGTGTGTGTGTGTGTGTGTGTGTGTGTGTGTGTGTGTGTGTGCTAGGGTGGGTGGCACTGCGGTGTTGCAGGGTCGGTGTAAGGATTCGGATCTCAGGGGCCGAATGCTTGGAGCGTTGAGGCAGAACAGTGGGGGAAATTAAAGAACATATAAAACACTCAAGCAAACAATCTTAAGGCAGCCTTGACCTCGACCCAGGAGTACAGCTGCCCTTCAGCTCACGAATAAACCCACACAAACACCTCATGCTGTCTTATACACACACACACACACACACACACACACACACACACACACACACACACACACACAGATTGAGGCAATTGCCATTGGTCCGGTAACTGGGGAGTGGGAGGGATGTTAAGAGAACACGATTTTACTGCGCTGACGAAAATAAAACATAAGGACTTTGTGGTTCACAGTGCAGTTGGAAAGACAAATATTATTTTTTTACGAGCTAAAAATGTCTGTGGCCTAGTGGTATAAAACACCTTAATGATTGAATGGCTAAGGGATTAAATCTCATAACCTGGGTTCTTTGTCGAGGCATGTCGATTTGACCTGTGGGGATGGATAGAGAGAGGGGTGGGGGGTGAGAGAAAGTGCGAGAGACCTCGTTTGTGTGACAATGTGGTGAACATGGATAAACGCTCCTGATGCTTCCCAATCCCACCTTGGCAGCCGGTGTTGCTCGGTAAATCTTTACGTTGGACGCGAACGGGAGCCGTTTAATAATTAGCTGCGAATGAATAAACTTCACTTTCTGGTTTTGGCGTGACCTTTACTTTTCAGGTGAGAGATGCTTTTTTTGGTGAAGGGGTGGGTGGGGTATGATGGGGGGCAGGGGGTTCTGGGTCTGCTGTGGGTTCGAACAGAGCTCTTGCTGTTTTGGTCTTCACTGCAAAGCAGAAATGATTCAGCTTTCTCTCTCTCTCTCTCTCTCTCTGGCTGCAGCTGAGTCTGCTATGCAGTGTAACCCCACAGTACATCCTGAAACTTCATAGGGCCGACAGGAGAAGTTATTATACAGTAATTACCCTGGCTTCCTCTCTCTCCAACTGATCTGTTCAACCAATCAGCTCTGCCACAGGTTAAGGCAGACACACACACACACACACACACACACACACACACAGGCAGCCACACAAACACACATAATTATGCCAGCACACATACAGAAGCACACTTTTGCACATGTGCACGCCTGCACACACACACACACACACACACACACACACACACACACACACACACACACACACACACACACACACACACAGCAGCGCATTCAAAGACCATGTGAGCAGCACATTCTGAAGTTATAGCCTTAACCCACCAGCGTTCTCCTCTGCACAGCACAGCACACTGCCCTTGCCAGCTTCACCATGTGTCACAGTTTTCCCGCTGCTTCCTTCGGTTAACATCAACAGCACAATGCGGGATGTCTGAGTTCCGGCAAGTGCGCCCGGGCCTCCCAAAGATCACAGGGAGGGTGGCAGCTAAACTTCTAACTCCACCACTCGTCGCTAATAAACACATTCCATCGGGCTACGCTAACAAGACGGTTGGCGGCGCCGAACAATTCACACATCACGGCTCATTCAATGAGACTGGGCTAATTAATTCACTCACCGCACTGCGGGCTACAATGATAAATATTCTAATAAAAAACACATACCAGTGCCACTGGAGCCTGGATACGGCTAGTCATTCTTGTCCCTTGGGCAGTGTGCGGGTCTTGTGATGATAATCAGTGGGGAGGCGGGTTGCGGAGTGGTGCGCGGCTATTCTTCGGTCAGAGCGACATAGCGGGAGGCTCTCGGATTCCTTGCGCTCTTTCTCACGCGTCACCCACAACTGCGACTGTGAGGGGGGTCGGGGGAGAAGGGGAGGAACATAATCTGCAACCCTGCAGGCATGTGAGCTATGCTGGGCCTTTGTGTTTGTGTGTGTATATGTGTGTGTGTGTGAGTATATATGAGGGTGGGGTGTGTGTAGGGGTGTCCCACCCAGGTCGTCTCAACAGGTCATCTTAACAGGTCATGTCAGACATATGTAGACACACACACACACAGACTGCTACGCATACTTACATACTTGCTCAGACTTACACACACATGCACAAAATCAAACATGCAATCACATATGTCACCCATAATGTACACACACACACACACACACACACACACACACACACACACACACACACACACACACACACACACACAAACACACACATACTGTACACACACACATAAATAAGGACTACATGAGGGAATGAAACACATAGGGATTCAAACACGAGCAACACTGATGCAACCCAAAAGTGGCTAATATGACTCCTGGTAGTGGCTCTCTTTCCTCTCATCCTCCCTGTCTCCCTCTCTCTCTCTCTCTCTCTCTCTCTCCCTGTCTCCCTCTCCCTCTCTCTCTCTGTCTCCCTCTCTCTCTCTCTCCAGCTGCGGCACTCATGGCTGGACTTCCTCCTGGTAGCCATTATGCAGCGTGTCTCTGGGTGGTCTGGCCCCGTCTCTGCCTCTCTAATAGTTTTCTACTGCCTGTGCCCCAGTGCTGCCCCAGGGCACAGGGGGCTCAAGATCACCACGCACCGGCCACGGAGGAGGAACAGGGGGAGAGAGGGAGGGAGAGAGGGGAGGGGGAAGGAGGGATGGGGGAGTGAGAGACAACGACAGAA